>NC_081543.1:14381725-14602734 GCF_901000735.1 Corylus avellana | reverse complement strand
TTCGTTCATTCCAAATACACCACATAAGACACAGAGGGATCATCTTCCAAACAACCGCGCTTCGAGAGCGACCTCCCGACCACCAACTAGCAAAAAAGGCCCTCACCCGGCTAGGCATGACCCAAAGCAACCCGAACCGCTGAAAAATCATGTGCCAAAGAGCACTTGCAAGCTCACAGTGGAGAAGAAGATGATCGGCTGACTCTCCGGTCTTCTTGCACATACAACACCACTCCACAACCACTATGTTCCTCCTACGAAGCATATCATGAGTCAAAATTTTGCCTAAGGCTGCTATCCACCCAAAAAAAGCCACCCGCTGAGGCGCCTTAGTACCCCATATGCTCTTCCAAGGAAACTCCTCTTGGTTAGAAATGGCCAAGGTCTTATAGAACGATTTCACCTCAAACTTGCCCTTCTTGGACGGCGCCCAGCAAATACGATCTACGTTGCCTAGGGAAACCTTGCAAGAATACAACCGATCAAAAAAAGGAGAAACCAAATCCATCTCCCAATCTTGTACCGATCGTATGAAAATGACATTCCACTCAACAACCCCATTCCTTCCAAAAAAGTTATCCTTCACCCAAGCTTCTTTGTTTCTGGCGATACTGTATAAGGATGGAAAATCTTGCTTTAAAGAATTGTCCCCACACCAAATATCATGCCAAAAACGGACTTTTGAACCCTCCCCCACCTCAAACCGAGTACTTTTGGCAAAGAAATTCCATCCTTTCCGAATATGCTTCCAAAGCCCCACACCATGAGAGCCCGAAACCTCCTTCGTGCACCACCCACCTTCTTGATCTTCATACTTAGCTTTGATCAACTTACACCAAAGCGCCTCGTTCTCATTTGCATATCTCCAAAGCCATTTCCCCAAGAGAGCTTGGTTAAACTGATGCATCTTCCGAATACCAAGCCCACCATAACGAATAGGGGTACAAACTTGGTCCCAACTTACTAGATGCAACTTGGGCTCATCCCCCATTCCTCCCCACAAGAAATCTCTCTGGACTTTCTCAATCCTTTTGGCTACACTAGCAGGAATCGGAAATAGAGATAAAAAGTAAGTCGGGAGGTTAACCAAAGTGCTCTTAATGAGGGTTAAACGACCTCCTTTAGAGAGGTACATTCTCTTCCAACCTGCCATCTGACGCTCCATCTTTTCAATCACTTCATTCCACATAACCGTATCCTTATAAGACGCCCCCAGAGGGAGGCCCAAATACTTCATAGGCAAATCGGCAACACTACATCCAAGAATGTTAGCTAATCCCCCAATATTCTCCACCTCACCAATAGCCACAATCTTCGATTTTCCAAAATTCACTCTCAAACCCGAAACAGCTTCAAAACATAAGAGAATGAGACGAACATACCGGATTTGCTCGATGGAATCTTCACAAAAAATCAAAGTATCATCCGCAAATAAGGAGTGAGAAATCATCAACTCCGACAAGACCCTATTGCCCACCGAAAATCCAGTCAAAAGGCCTTGGTCAACCGTCGCATTCACCATCTTACTCAAAGCCTCCATAACAAGCACAAACAATAACGGTGAGAGAGGATCCCCTTGCCTGATTCCCCTTGAACTGTTAAAGAAACCTTCCGGAGAACCATTCACAAGAATGGAGAATCTTACCGTCTTAATACACCATTCTATCCAATCCCTCCACCTTTCCCCAAAACCACATCTATGCAGCAAATACAAGACAAAGTCCCAATTTACATGGTCATAGGCCTTTTCCAAATCCAATTTACAAAGGACACCTGGCACCCCTGATTTCATGCGACTATCCACACATTCATTTGCAATAAGAACGGAATCTAGGATTTGCCGGCCCCCAATAAAAGCATTTTGAGAATAGGAAATGACCTTACCCAACACAGTTTTCATCCTACTAGCAAGAACCTTCGACACAATTTTATACACCCCTCCCACCAGACTAATAGGCCGAAAGTCCTTCATCTCCACCGCATCTGCCTTCTTTGGAATCAGGGAAATAAAGGTTGCATTCAAGCTCTTCACCAATTGACGCCTGCGATGGAACTCTGCAAAAACCGCCATGACATCTTGCTTAATAATACTCCAGCAAGCTTGAAAAAAAGCCATGGAAAAGCCATCTGGACCCAGAGCCTTATCACCATCCATACCTTTTACCACCTCCCAAACCTCCTTTTCCTCAAAGTCTCTTTCTAACCACCTAGTGTCCTCCTCCTCTATGGACAAAAATGGCTGGTTATCCATTCTAGGGCGCCAAGAGCTTTGCTCCGAATAAAGACTTTGATAATATTGCACTATGTGATCTTTTATCTCCACTGGATCACCAGATAAGATGCCATTAATGCGAAGCACTTCCACCCGGTTGTACCTTCGGTGAGAGTTAGCCATCTTGTGGAAAAAGCGAGTATTCCGATCCCCCCTCCTTGAGCCACAACGCTCTCGATTTCTGGCGCCAATGAATTTCTTCACACAACAAAGTATTCTCCAAATCTTTCAACTTGTCCGTCTTCCGGATTTTCTCCTCTTGATCTAGCCCTCTTGATTCTGCCAACTCATCCAACTTCTGGATATCTCCCAATAACTCCTTTTTTTTCCTCCCAATATCCCCAAAGACCTCCTCATTCCATTTTTTCAAGTCCACTTTAAGGGATTTTAATTTACTAGCGAGCACAAAGCTAGGTAAACCCTCAAACGAATATGGCCCCCACCAAGACGCAACCTTATCAACAAAACCCTCTGCCTTAAGCCACATATTTTCGAATTTAAAACCCTTCTTACCTCCACAAGGAGTCCCACAATCCAGTAATAAAGGGAAATGATCCGAGAGCAGACGTTGAAGTCTTCTTTGAGAAACTGCGGGGTAGTGATCTTCCCAATCCGAAGAAAACAAGAACCGGTCAATCCTCGACCAACTCTCATTTTCTTGATTATTAGACCAAGTAAATTGACCCCCCCTCATCGGAATATCCACCAGATTATTCTCAGAAATGAAGTCCGAAAAATCCATCATGCCCGAGGAGTAATAAGAATCATTGGATCGCTCACTAGGAAAGCGTACAATGTTGAAATCCCCACCCAAACACCAAGGAACCTCCCACATCTCAATCAAACCAGCCAACTCTTCCCAAAGTGCCCTTCTCTCCATATCCTCATTCGGTCCATACACTCCCCCAAACGCCCACACCCATTTATCCTCTACATTTTGAAAAGAGCAAGCCAAAGAGAAATGTCCCACACTCTCCTCCTTACACTCCACTACCCTCCTATCCCACATCATTAACATCCCCCCCCGACAAACCATTAGAGCCTTTAACCTTCCACCCCACATGTTGACCTCCCCAAAGACTATGTATCACTCCTTTGGAGATAGTCTCCATCTTCGTCTCAATCAAACACACTACATCAACCTTCCATTCTTTCAAAAGACCCCTAATGCGCAGCCTTTTTTTAGGGCATTCAACCCTCTCACATTCCATACTACAATATTAAGCTTCATGATCCACCAAAGTAACCCTCTCACTTTCCTCAATTTCTTCGAGTCCTTTGAGTGCAGTAACACCTGCAGAACCACCTCCCAACTCCAAATCGTACTGCCTTCTAGAAGCTTCAATAGCATTGAATAAAGCTTCCAGTTCCTCCTTTTTCCCCTCATCAGAAACTCCAACTTGTGGGCAAAACTTGAGGCAGTTTCCAACTACCCAGCTGGATGATATCGTGTCTGCCCCTAAATCCTCCAAGACTGCTGTTTCAGCCACTGTATCCCCATCCAATCCTAAATCAGACCCAGTAAACTGCAAATCCGGTGTTGGGTCCCCCCTTCCCTGCCCAAATTGAACCAGACGACCCAAATTCCTGACCTCCCCCCGACAAGTTTGCTGAGCCCACTCCCCCACGGCCAAACCAGACTTCCGGCGAGAGGGACTCCCCCTCAGAAGCTGACGTGTGGCCAGAAACGACCCCTCCCCAGCCTCGCCGGTCTCCATAGCTCTCTCCGGCGCCATCTGTTGCTCCTCCGGTGAAATCAACGTCTCCGGCACACTTCGAGACTTTTCCGGCGTTGGTCCCAGTAGCCCTTTCGACTGCCCAGACGTCGATGTCGAGGCTTCTAGTGAACCCCTCCATGTTTCGTCCCTTCTCTGCATCCCGGCCTTCCTCCTCCTATAGGTCATAAGAGCTAGTCCGTTACCAGTGGGCTGAGACTCCTCTGCCGGGCATGCGGTGCTTTTTTGAACTGACTTCTCATCGGAGGTGCCGACAGACAACCTGGGAGTCCTTTCCGCCGCCGACCCAACCCCTCCTTCCCCTTTTAGCTCTCTGCCGGGCATGCGGTGCTTTTTTGAACTGACTTCTCATCGGAGGTGCCGACAGACAACCTGGGAGTCCTTTCCGCCGCCGACCCAACCCCTCCTTCCCCTTTTAGCTCTCTGCCGGCAAGCAATGAGCATGCCGGTGAGGGTGTGATGACTCGCGAACCAGTCGCGACTTTCCCAGAGGCCTCCGGCATCACCAGCCCAACTTGAGAATGAAGTTGAGATGGGCTAAGACTGCAGCCCACACCAGAGCCCACGACACCTCTTGGCTTAAACATCACCTTCTTCTTCAACTTCAGCCTGCTGTTGGTCTTCTTTGGTTTTCCTCCCGGCCCAGTTTTCTCCTTCTCTTTCCATACAGCCTTTCCCTGACCTACGGCTACCTCCTTTCCCGGCCCAAGCCCACTAAACTTCATCTGATTAATCGCCCTGTCAATCTTATACATTCCCACGTCACATTCTCTCTTCAGACTTCTCAACGTCTCCTTCACGTTGAGGAGCTCAATGCCTAGCTCAGCGTAGGTCTGCCCAGCATGGTACCGCATCCCTTCCCTTCCCTTTACGCTATCAGATACTGACAACTGCACAGTCTGCGCTGCCGACCTTGCTGACCCACTCGCCGGACCTCTTCTCATCAACTCCACGCAGCCTCCAGATAACGTATTGTTCACGCGAGGCTCTGCCGGACCTCGAGCATCTTTCGCCGGCCAGGACGATTTCATCGGAACCATCACAGATTCCTTTGGAAACCCTCCCGGAACTCCCTGAGCCATCGTTGGGCCTTGGAACTTCTTCGGACCTAAGGTGTTGTTGATATATCTTCGCCGACCTGGTTCTTGCCAGACTTCACAATCTTTCTGGGTTGCCTTCGTCGACAATCGCACTACCTCCGCGTAGCTAATCTGTTTCTTCGCCTCCTTTTCTCCCTTATCTCCCCTAACCTCTCTACGCTCACTGATTCCTCGAAGATCACGCAGTGCAGAATTAGCTACTTGCAATTCTTTAACGAAGCGATCCCACCCAAAACCACGACGACCTTCAGGGATGATGATCGAGCCGCATCTTCTTCTTCCATCGAATTCCTCCACTGTCAGGAAATAGCCATGTCTATTAGAGCACTTCTGGGCAATAATTCTGGGGTATCCAGCTCTGGATTGATCCCAGAAAACTTCAGAACTATCCACTGCCACCAGATCACCCATTATTCTCACCATCCATGCTAGTTCATCCTTTTTAAGAAAGATGGACCTTTTAATTCTCGAGCTTCTCTCAAAAATCCTCACTCCTGAAGCCCCTTCCTTGATCAAAAATCCTCACTCCTGAAGCCCCTTCTGTACTTTGCAGCATTAGTAAGTAAAGATAAAAAATCTTTAATATCTGGGTGTAAACCAACAAGAACTCGCAACTTAATATTATGCCAGTTGCAAATAGAATGTTGAAGAGATAAAAACATATGAAAGCCTAATTAATTCCAACAATTAAACCCTCATCAAACAATAGATTATATACTGATTACATCATAAAACAAACAATAAATGGGAGCAAACCATGCGCGACCCCTTTTTGTTGAAACCACTAACTCAGTTTAACTATAAATGCAATAAATCTAACCTGAACTGTTAATATTTCCAAATGCACAGCATTCATTTCACTTTTATGTCCACAAAACCATTGAAATTTGTTCTTGACAGTTATGTGAACAATGTCAAGCTTCAAGTAACTGTAAAATAGGGAAGTCAAACACTTGTATTAGATGTCATGTCAGAGCCAGGAACCCACAAAGACAAGGAACTTAATCACACAAAAACTAGAATGCATTAAATAGTACAAACCCAAAATAAACTTACTCAAGGCTGTCTGTCCTCCGAGGCATTACTATAATAGGCTTCCTAAGAGAAAGATCCAACTTTACAGCAGGTGATCCTTCAATTTCACTAGTTGTAAACCACTTCTCTGAATTTGTTACTTGATCCTTTAATTTGACAACAGCTTTTGAATTGTTCGGAACAAGACCCATAAAATAACTAACCACCTAGATATCATTTACATATATATAAGAATTTGAATAAAATTTAAATACACGATGAATGAATCTAAACATAAATTACCTCCTGGAAAAATCGATTCAAGTAAACTGAATAAAATTTAAATACACGATGAATGAATCTAGACGTAAATTACCTCCTGGAAAAATCGATTCAAGTAAACGACTCGTACTTCAGAAAGTTGACCAGAAAGGCTATACTCATAACCTTCATAGTCTTCATCATCGACATTGTATGAAGTAAAAACCAACTGCATGATCACGAGCAAATATTTGTAATACAACCCACAATATCCCAAAAACTATTTACATTATTCAAACAAAATATAACAGCAACAAGGAAAAAAAAAAAAAGGAAGATTGCAGAAAGTTGCCAAATATAGCATCACAAAATCTTTCACATGATTTACAATATATACCAAAGCCACATAGCATCTTTGGGCCGCTCACAAAAAGATCCAATCTTGGGCCGCCCAACGTGAGCCCAAGATTTTGCCCGTTGGTTTGTCATTTTGTTATTCTCTTGGCCCATTTTCGGTCCAGCCCTAGAAGAGACCCGGCCCACTTCAAGCTTCTCCAGACAACTATTTATCTCCTCCTTAAACACAATCAGCATATTACGAATTGCCATAACATTTCCTTCCGTAATGAGCTGCAATAATATCTCCCCATTATTTCCAGCGTGATCCACGGGCGCAGTTCCAGGCAGCGTGTCTTCCGCACCTTACTGAATGAGCGTCTCCTCTCCCTTCCCCGCAACATGGTCGCCGGCGGGTTGATCACCGCCCAATGTATTTTGAGATTGCGTGATGGCCTGTGCCAGAATCCTCTGCTCGGCCTCCTGCTCCTGCCCCTTACCCACCAGGTCCTCCAATTCTCATGTGTCTTAGCATTTTGTGTTAAGTTATCCCATGACAATAAGAACTAGAACACTGTCGGCCATGCCATAATCACCGACCGAGAAACACCTTTACTTATTTCCGCCAAGCGAACACCCCCTCGCATATCTGACCTGAACTCAAATGACTTCTTTTCCACGTAAAAGAAACCCAGGTACCCCATTCATCTTCCCGTACGACTACTACCATTCAAGAGTCGGGTAGGGAAACCACCCCGCACCTACTCGCGCACCGTCACTCACCTCACGCGCTCCCTTCTACGAGAGAGAGCGCATCCGTATTGTAGACTTTTTGCCCGGGGCATATAATGGTGAAAACAATATATCAGATTGAAAAACCTCTAGCATCAAAATTAATGGAACACTCCAAGTTTTTAAGCTCCCTCCTACCTTTCGGTTTAAAGGAAGAAACCAAAGCCTGTTGTTCCTCTTCAAGAATTGCCAGAAGACCCAAAAGCTCATTTTCATCTCCACCACATGAAATCCCCAAAATGGGATAGATCCCCTTTGCATTTTGCACTACTTCGGAGTATCCAAAATCAGCCCCTCTCCATTCTTAGCATCACCTGCCCTAACCAACCCTAACTCTCCCTCTTCCTCAACAACCCCCTTCAAAGACTCACCCAAAACTGAATACTCGGTTGGAAGAAAGATGTCAGCTTCAACCGAAGATGTATCAAGGGACAAAGGCAATGGAGAGAAGCCACCATGTGGGACGGAGGCCACCGAAAGACACCCAAAGAGGAGGAAGGATGCTGAAAGATATCTAAAAACATACCCGGCACAACCTGGGGGAAGCACCGAGCTACCAATGTTAACACTGGCCTTGGGGGCATCAATAACCTCGCCAGGACAGACCCAACTACCAGGACCAAAACCTCCCCCGGCATAACCTCCTACGAGCTAAAAGGCTGCACCGCCAAACAAAACCCAGGAAACTCGGAGAACTTGCGGCTGCCCCAAGGCAGAAAATCAGGCAGGGCATTGAGACCCAGGAAACTCTCTCCCACTAGAAGGCCAGCGTCCAACTTCGAAGCCCACTTGGCCTTGGACTTGCGATTGTAAAACTTCAAAGGCTTAGGTAAAACTAGTGTCTCCAGTCTTCTCATTTTAAAATAAAGAAAGAAAAATTAGACCCTAACAAACAATGTTCCATACTTATAAAGTTTCCTATGTATGAATTGCAAATGGGTGTCAAGTGTTTGACGTGCATCAAACACAGACACAGGACATACATGCAACATGCCCCCACTACATGTTGGAGACACATCCGTATATTTCTAAGGAAAATAACGATAATTAGATAATACCAGCAGATATAGGACAAAAAAAGGGTCCAAATATGTACTTATCCCGGCAAATGATTTTTTAAATTAAAAAAAAAAAGAAAAAAAAAACCCAAGCAAGAGAGAGAGAGAGAGTACCTCAACAAATGAACTGCCCCCAGGATTTCTCATATCACAGGCCCAGAAATACATATGGCTGCTTGGAAGACTATCATCACTCATTCTCAGATTTCCAAGGGCTGCTTTAATGCTAAAAGATGATGGGAACACCTTAAAACCAGAAAAACATGTAATAAGCATGAAAAATTAAGAGTTTAAAACTACAGAAAGATAAACAAACTTTGGAGTCTCAAGGTTGGGCAAAGCTCAAGCAAACCTTAATATCCATCAGCAAATTATCTTGTGACAGACTGGATAACTTCGTTTCATCTTCATTCATCAACAAAATTTGAGCACGTGACATATGTAGTGTTAAATTGAACATGATTCTGGATTTCCCTTTTCCTAGCAAACCTTTAATTACAGGCTCCTCAACTGTCACTGAATATTTATCATCAACCACATCTTCCCTGACAACATCTTGTTTCATGATGGCTGCGGAAGAACTGTCGGAGAAAGATTCACAACTTTCATCCTCAATGTTAATAGCATTAACAAATTCCATAATGGCAACAACTGTTGTTCGACGACAGAAAAATGACAAGGTAGCCAGGGTCACTCTGATCTGAAAATTAATTTTATAATCTAGTCAAATTAACAATCAAATAACAGACTGTAGGCAGAAAATTAAACACACAAAATACCCACCTGATTATCTATATTACTATATCGAGGAGAGTTCTGGTCATAAATAATTATTTGAGCTTTCACAAAACTATCCAATGTATCAGTTAATTCAATGTCCTGCCTCCTAGTTTGAAATGCATCGGTAGGGAGTAAACCAGCAATACGGCTAAAACTTGGGGGCTTCAATGATAAAATTTCAGATCGGTGCAAATTTTGGGAGCCTGGATACTCAGATTTGTTTCTTGGTGACTGCATTGGATAGTGAACAGAATCAATCAAATTTTCCGGTGCCTCATAGAATTTATCATCTCCTTCACTTGGAGTTCTGTCATTGCCGTCAAAGTTCTGATCCTTAACATCATAGAAGGATGAATTTGCGTCTGCACTCCCAATGAATGACCTCGCCAGAAAACAAGGACGAGACACTCTGTTACGGCAAACTAAATCTTCAATCTCCAAAGATTTCAGCACAGTCCCGATGAACATATCCTTCTCTATGATCAGAAGCTCAACCTGTTTGTACCGATAAAAAACCTCAATGGTTAAAAAACGAAAACCTGCATAAATAAACTGGCTCCACATCTATATTACCTGACCACCTATCGCCCGAAATTCAAATAGACGAGTCTCTTCAGCAAGAAGCACATTCATGAAGCTTTGGCCATGCTAAAAGAAAAAATTTTAAAAAAAAAATAAAGAAAAAAATAAAGGGAAGAAGCAAAAGATCTCTCAGAACTCTGAGTACTTCCATCACAAGGCAACTTCATATGGTAAAAATAGCCTAGACATACCTGCTTACTATAACTGAAGCAAACCTTTAGTTCATCAAGAACACCAGTAACAAATAGCCTCTCCAAATTCATTATCTCAATTACATCATGTTTGTCATTAAGTTCCGCTTCTGAGTTCTCCGGGTCTGATGAAGTTTCCGACAAGCTAGTGATTGGAGCAGTACCCTGCATAGAAATTTTAGAAAATCCCTCTTACTTTTTTTGTAGCTAAAGACATAGTCTGGCCAAAGGCAGGGACTGACTTGAACAAAAAGTTCTATTTTGCAGCAGTACTCCTTGTTCTACAGGACTGCAGTGTAAAAGCAAATCAACTAGTATTATCCTTAGAGGTAATATACAACAGATTCAGGTGCTTGCAATGCTTGTGGTATTAGCGCATTGAAAAAATTTGAACAGGGGAGGTAGTTGACTCTTTCTATATTCTTGCCTGTTTCCCTCCAGTTCTTCAATCATATGGGAAAATTAGCCCCTACACTTTTCAATGGATCCAAAACCAAATAACTAATAAGAAGTTACTAATACAAGTAAAAGAGAATACCACAGTTGTAGTAGTAAGAGTAATAGAGATTAGTAGAATTATCATAATAATGTTTGTAATAATATAGGGGTACTATCTTCAATGAAATTAGCATTGAATTCTGAAGTTGGTCATAATGCCAGATTATGGGTAGCACCCCTATCATAGTAGTAATAATAAAGGTCACCACAGTTATAATAGTTATAATCATAGAGATTCTTACAGTTATCATAGAATGTTCGTAAAAATAGAGGGGTGCTATCTGCAATGGAATTAACAATGAAGCCCTCTGACTTTCCATATAAAACCATTGCAGCAGATCACAAACAATAAGAAGTACACTACATGGAGATCACAAAAAAAGAAGAAAGGAAACAGTTTAAGAACTTGAAGTTCAAATTTCATACAACCATGATGTGTAACATCCATATACCACATTGAGAAGATGAATAGCCCACATAGAGTGGGTCAATTATAAAGACACTCAAGAGTGCTAAGTCTCACATTGCTCTAGGTGAGACTGGGCCTGATTCTAGAGAACTTCGAATTGACTAGTCATTTTAGAGTGATAACAAAAAGTAAATCTTTACATGATTTTTAGATCAAAAATATATAGATGTTGCTTAAGCATAAATGCCCGCAGCATATAGTGATACGAAAAATAGAACTAGTAGACAGAAACCATTAAAAATGGGCAAGTTTCTAGAACTTCCCAGAGCACAGTGCTTGGGTAATCCTAAAGCAAAACAAAACTTTAAACTAACAAAACTTTATGATCTATTGAAGAGCTTAAATTTTAACAAGAAAATGAAGTAAAGGAAAACCCGCTAAGCGAGATTAAGAGCCTGTTTGGGATTGCGTTAGAGAGATTAAAACGTATGTTTAGTAACTAGAAAGCTGTGTTAAACAAAAAGCTTGCATGTTTTGTTAAAAATTTCAAAAGTACTTTTTTACTCTAAAAATGGCCAAAACACACTATTGGGAAAAGCTTAAAATTGAAGCTTTTTCTAAAAAGCTCTTTTTGACTTTAAAAACTCTACTTCACAAAGCAATCTCAAACAGGCTCTAACTAACAAAAAGCATAGCAACCAAATGAAAAACAAATTCCTTATAACTAATCCTACTACCCTAAGAGACAATGCAAGCCCAAACAAGAGAAGCATATTCCTCTCATAATTATGATAGGTTGAACAACAATTACAACAAATCATTCAACATAGAATATCAATTCAGATAAATTGAACTAAACAAATGATTTACCGATGCACGATAAATAGCCCCCTGCAAGCGGCTTTGCCAAGATTTCCTTGAATCATCAGACTCACATTGGAATATTAATGCATTTGCATCCTCCACAACCTAGATCCAAATGAGAATTGATAAGAAATGTTAGAATATCTTATAAGAATATTTAGAATATATTATTTCCTTTGTTAGAATATGTTATATTTCCCTTATTTCCTTAGAATATTGTAGGATTTATTTCCCTATGTATTTTAGGGTTTATTTGGGTTTCTTGCTCACTACTCATTGTCTCTCTATAAATAGAGACCTATGCAATATTGTTTAACACAATTCAATATAGTAAAGATGTAGTCCATACGTCTCTCTCTCTCTCTGCTTTTGCTCTCTTTTCTTTCTCTTTCATATTTTATTATTTTATATTTTATATATATTTCAATAAGAAGGGACTACATCTCTCTCTCTGCTTTTGCTCTCTTTTCTTTCTCTTTCATATTTTATTATTTTATATTTTATATATATTTCAATAAGAACTAATATTCACGATTCTATCAAAATGAAATGGACAACTATACTATTTGTGAAAAAAAAAAAAAAAAAAAAAACAGATATAGTAATTTTGATGGTGTAGATATAGTAATTAAATTCTCTTAGTTCTCGTTTCCAAAGACATAGCTACAACCTTGCTGTTGGATCGTGCTGTATTACAAATAGCCACAACATGTTCTGCATCACCAACAAACTCAGGTGGAACTTGATATATCTGTTTTCCTCGTAAACTACAATAAGCATATCAATAGAGATATTAATTAGATCAAACATGGATGGGTAGATAAACAAACTTTTTGAGTAAAATTTAAATACAAATGACTAGTTAATAGACAAAATTTTGAAGAAAAAAAACTTGATGGGGGCTCTATCAAGACTGTAACCTTCCCCAAGAGGCAAGTTAGGATTCTTTTTTTTTTTTTTTTTAAGAAAAAGTAAACGCATTTTATGTGCACACAGAACATCTGAAAAATGGACAAACAAGAAGAGTTGCACTGCAACTCAGTAAGAAACCTTGGAGGAAAAACAAAAAAAGAAGGATAAGCCAAACAAAAGTGTCAATATCTGCACAACTATACAATACATGCTTAATAACTCTATCACAATATTCTAACTGTTCTTTAACTATGGAATAATAAGAATATCGGTGCATATCAATTTTATAGTGACCAACTTAGCTCAATTCTTTGAAGCAAGCTTTCCCGTCCTTATTCAATATCGCCAGACACAAAGATGCTTGGGTGAAGGATAATTTTATTGGGAGGAATGGGGTTGTTGAGTGAAATGTCATTTTCATACGATCGGTCCAAGATTGGGAGGTGGATTTGGTTTCTCCTTTCTTTGAGCGGTTGTATTCTTGCAAGGTTTCTTTAGGCAGTGTAGATCGTATTTGCTGGTCTTCGTCCAAGCAGGGCAAGTTTGAGGTTAAGTCGTTCTACAAGGCCTTGTCCTTTTCTAGTCAACAGGAGTTTCCTTGGAAGAGCATCTGGCGTACTAAGGCACCTCAGCGGGTGGCTTTTTTCGGGTGGACTGCAGCCCTAGGGAAAATATTGACTCATGATACGTTGCGCAAGAGGAACATAGTGGTAGTGGAGTGGTGTTGTATGTGTAAGAAGAACGGAGAGTCAGTCGATCATCTTCTTCTTCACTGTGAGCTTGCAAGTGCTCTTTGGCACATGATTTTTCAGAGGTTTGGGTTGCATTGGGTCATGCCTTGCCGGGTGAGGGACTTGTTTGCTAGTTGGTGGGCGGGAGGACGAGCTCGAAGCGCGGTGGTGTGGAAGATGATTCCTCTATGTCTTATGTGGTGTATTTGGAATGAAAGAAATGCTAGATGTTTTGATAATTCCACTAGGACCATAGAGGAATTGACTCATTTTTTCTTCTTTACTCTTTACTCTTGGACGGCCGCTTGGCTTACTCCTTTAGTGATTAGTTTCTCTGAGTTTCTTTTTCTTCTTTTCTTCTTTACTATTTGGAAGATGATTCCTCTATGTCTTATGTGGTGTATTTGGAATGAAAGAAATGCTAGATGTTTTGATAATTCCACTAGGACCATAGAGGAATTGACTCATTTTTTCTTCTTTACTCTTTACTCTTGGACGGCCGCTTGGCTTACTCCTTTAGTGATTAGTTTCTCTGAGTTTCTTTTTCATTTTTCTCCCTCTTAGGCGCTCTCTGTGTATACTTCCCGTGTATGTGGGTTGCGCCTCTCTGCGCTCTTTTTATATATCATCATTACTTATCAAAAAAAAACGTGTAGAACTTCTTGCTCCATGTTTCCAAGCTAGTTTTAAAAGAAATTATGAAAAGAATCACATGCTTTTTACTTGGAGATCTGGCCAAAATATTAAGTGCATACACCTTATTGCTTTCCTCCTTTCACCAGCTCTTGTTGTTCTAGGTCTCTGAATGGTTTTTGGCAGAAGGCATTTCTAGTATGCTAAAAGAAAATTCCATAAAGAATCACAAGCTTTTCACTTGGAGTAGCTTCTTTCACTCCAAGGTTTCCATTGTGTTATGCCATGTTTCCATCTTTTTCTGATATCTCAAATTTATGTTAAGATATGATATGGTCATGCCAATCATCATTCAATTAGGGAAAGTTGGCAACTGAACCTGATACACTGCTTATAAGACTTAGAGACAGGGCTCTCGAGTACATAGAGGAAAGGCCCAACTAAGCATAAGTATCGCCGCTGCCATACAGCTTCCCTATTTCCCACACCCTATCACATTAAAATGGAAGAGAAAAATGAGGCAATGTTAGAGGATAGCACCATGTTAAGATACCAAACTACTCAGGGAAAGGGTTTCTTGGAGGAGGGGAGGGGGGGAGATACCTTCCAAGTAAGAAGGGACAACCACCCTTCAAAGTCAGCTTGATGCCAAGGGTGTAGGAAATCCGAGTCCTCGCCATCCTTCCCCTGAAAGATCTTCACTACTTGCATCAATCGATGATACCGAGCTGGAGAAAAGTGAAACCCCAATGATGGCAGCCGTACAGCAAGTCTTGTTGAGGGATAGGATGGGCTATCTACTCGAATCTTGACATCAAAAGAAAGTAATTTTCAATAGCATGACATCTCAACAAAACATTACAAAATGAATGTTAAAATATTAATTTTTTTTTTTTTTTTTAATAGGTAATATCAATTCATATATAAAAATATTAATTAAATTATGGACAGAAATTTCCTCCAAACCAGTTTGGAGAAAATTTCCTTCAACTTGCTTCAATAAGTGACAAGTGTCATCTCTCACATATTTTTTTTAAATATTTTTAAGAGGCATTTATTGTCATTCTACTAATCTAGGAACCTAAACATTAAATTTTGAGAAACCCAATGATGTTGAATGACACTTTCACTTATTGAAATAGATTAGAGCAATTTTCTCCAAACTAGTTTGAAGGAAATTTGTGTCCTTAAGTTATTAAATCCACTATTTTCTATTAGCTTAAGATTTTTAGATAAGTGGTGATTTAACATTGGCTCCATAATTTACCCCTCATTGTAGTCTAAATATTCTGTGTTGGGCTCACTTGTTAGGTGAGAGAAAGTTCAAACCACACGTGAGGGGAAATATTAGAATTTTAATTAAATGATTAAATTCATTCTTTCCTATCCGCTTAAGTTTTTGGGATAACAAAACCACAACTATAAAGAAACTACTGAGTATTACCTGTTGAAGCTTCAAAATTACCCCACACTTATCAATAATGGGCAAGAAACTAACACCACTTATGTCTGCAGAAACATCATTCTTGTTGGAAGGATTTTGGCTCCAATGGTAGTCACCATCAACCAAAAAGGCAGATACATCACTCAAAACCAAATCAAACTGCAAATACATATCGACCTTCTCAGGTGATCCACCTTCATGGTTATCCTGCTTACATTTCACAAACTCTATATAAATTTCAGCTTAACTGATTCAAACAGAAATAATTAAGAATCAGTATTGCGTATTAACCTGTGTACGAATCAACAAATTTCCCAAATCAAGAAGAAGTTTTGTTGAATGAGAATTGTCAGGACGAAAATCAGTAGGAATGGTAATTTTGGGAGCCGCAATATCCAAGTCCAACAAAAACCTTCCAGCAGATAAATATCAAATGTGTTAAATAAATACAGCATGCCAAAAATTGCCGTCAACTTGCACCAACCATGATATACACGCATTATTTGGGAAAATGAATAACATGAAAATTCAAGAAGGCCAAAAACGAACACCAAAGAAGAAAAGGAAAGTACAGGAAAAAGAAACAAACTACTATTCAACAACCAAAAAAAATAAAAAACTATTCAACAACATCTACATGTATGCTTCCAACTCCGTAAAAGGTCTGTAATCTATAAACAATCAAGTTTGCTAAGATAACATCAAACCAATTTTTTTTTTTTTTGATAAATAGTTTCATTATCAATAAAAACGCACAAAGGGGCACAACCTTAGTACACAAAGAGTATACAAGAAAACCCCTAATCTGAAAATAAGAAGAATAAAAGCTCAAAAAATCTGCAAAACTAGAAAGAAGCAACAATGATGAGCAGATATCCAAGTATATAAAGTGTTAATCACAATCTTCCCCAACTCTGTCACCAAAGTCTCAATATCTTCAAATCTCTGAGCATTCCTCTCTCGCCAAAAACACCACATTAAGCACAATGGAGCCAACCTCCATACTCCCATAATTGTACCATGCTCAACCTATCCTCCCCAGCTGACCAACAAATCAATCACCCGTTTAGGCATAACCAACTCTACACCAAACAGATTAATAATAGAACTCCATAATTCTTTTGTTACTTCACAATGAATCAATAAATGATCAATGGACTCCTCACTCATCTTGCACATACAACACCACTCAACCACCATAATATTCCTCTTTCTCAAATTATCGAGCATCAATATTTTCCCTAAAGTTGCTGTCCACATCAAACCAATTAATGTTATCTCATATCTGTTTAACCTCCAACAAGTGGTTAACAATTAAATCACTTGCCAATGCCGTCCATAATGATCTCAAGACACATTCATCAAAAAAAATATTATGATCAAGACACAATAAGAAAGATCATAAGATGATAGAACATTCCAAATTTTAGGTCCAAAAGCCCCAGGGTAACACTAGTACCAATAAAATTTCATGACTAATGTATTCCTCCCAAGGTCACTAGTTAAAAGTTAAAACAAAGTAACAAACACCTGGCATGATCCTTCAGTGCACGGTTCACTTGTTGCTGAGCAGTGCGCTTGACACCATCAATTGTCATCTAGAAAATAATGAAGGAGACCATTAGCACACCATTGTTGAAATGAAGCATAAACCATACTTGCGGGAACAGAATAAGCACATCTACACTTTATTTGGGATTTTGACAAACTAAATATAAGTGACGGTGCAGCAAACACAAGTGCAGACTCCAGCTAAAGTAGACCAATTTTGGACCTATATGTGAAACAAGGAACATGCAGGCTGTTTTGATCCTCCTGGCATCATAACAATATTTTCTGCTCTCCGTATGTCTCAAATCTTATGATAAATTCATTAAGTACACATAATGGCACTAGCTAAGAGAATTAATCCAGGGTATTCAGAACACTCAAGAGTATTCCCAATATATTGCTGGAATTCCTCAACCATGTCATCCAGTATTTACATTATAAGCTTCTGGATTTTTCAATATGCTTTCCTTTTGGAAACAAAATTCCAATGTGTTTGGAGAAGGGTGGAGTGGGTCCTATATATTATTATTGTTGGTATGCTCCCTGAATGTATCATATCCGCTTAATTCCAACATTTTTGTCTCTTTCCCTATTCTAGTGAGTAATAGGCTTGAGAAACTTGATATGGTTTTTTATGGGGTAGAATTGGGGAAGAGTTCAAGTTCCATTTAGTGAACTAGTCGAGAATTTGTACTGTTATGAAATCGGTGGTTTGGGGGTTACAAATCTAAATCAGTTTAATTGAGCTCTTTCGAGAAAATGGTTGTAGCAATATGCTATGGAGAGGGAGGCTTTATGGAGATTGCTAATAGAGACTAAATATGATAGTTTAAGGTAAGGTTAATGCTCTAAGGTACTGGGGCCATTTGGAGTGGGAGTATGAAATTTGTAAGAAGGGGTTGGGAAACTTTTTCAAAATTTGCTAGATATGTGGTGGGTAATAGGTCAAAGGTCAGTTTTTGGCATGATGTGTGGTGCAAGGATTAACCATTGAAGATATCTTCGCCGGACTTGTTCAATATTGCATCAAGTAAGGATGCGTGGGTGGTAAACAATATGCAATTCCGAGATGGGAATATTCATTGGAATGTAATTTTGACTAGACCCATGCTGTATTGGAAGGTGGATGTGGTCTTTTCTTTCTTTGAGATGTATTATCTCATAATAAGGCAAGAAGATGTGGATAGAATATGTTGGAATCCCCAAAAGGCGCAAGTTTGACGTGAAGTCATATTCTCAAGTGTTAATCATTACTACTGGATCTTCTTTTTCTTGGAAGAGTATTTGGAGAGTTGATACTCCTTTGAGGTAGCGTTTTTTGTGTGGACCACGGCAATAGGGAAACTCTTGACTTTGGATAACTTGAGAAATTTGTGGTGATGGAGTGGTTTTGTATGTGCAAGAAGATTGGGGAGTCCATTGATTACCTTATGATTCATTTTGAAGTAGCAAGAGATTTATGGAGCTCACCTTTCAACCTGCTTGGTGTTGATTGGGTTGTGCCTAAAAGAGTGAGACAGTTGTTGGTGAGTTGAGGAGCTTAGGGTAGGGCATAGTAACATTTTGGAAGTTTGAAGGTTGGTTCCATTGTGTTTAATGTGGTGTATTTGGAGAGAGCGGAATGCTCTGAGCTTTGAAGATATAGAGACTTCGGTGGTAGTGCTGAAAAAGATTATGTTCAACACTTAATACACTTGGATATCAGCACATTATAGCTTGCTCTTTTCTAGTATTTCAGATTTTTTGAACTTTTGTTCATCTTTTTCTCCTGAATAGGGGGTTCTCTTGTATACTTCTTGTGTCTAAGAGTTGCACCCCCTCTATTCTTTTAATGAGATTTAATTACTCTCAAAAAAAAATCTAAAATGAATAACCCATGCATTTCAACTATGATTATGCTCAATTCCAGCTAGCCTGGGTAGTACATAGAAGTAACTCCGAACAATATTATCAAAGTTCCAGCAAGATAAAACAAACCTGCACAGCAGCTGCAGTTTCCAATGCTATTGTCTGACTAACAGCAGTATTACTCTCAAAAAATTTGATAATTTGTTCAATGGAGTCCTTCAGATACTGGCCAAAAGACTTGTAATCAGAAAACGACCAAAAACTTATGGTAAGAACAATCAGAGAATAAGAGAATAGTAGCATACAGTCATGTAACATGGAGAAGCTTTAGCAACCATGCTCCAGTCCACCTTACTATTGAATGGCTTATAGCAGAAGACACCAACTAATGAATCATAAGTAGTAGCACTCTGCAAGGAGGTGGGAGAAGATTCAGGTGACACCACTACTGTTGTTCAACTAAGCAACCAGCTTTTCAGTAGAACTAGAAAAATCTCAAACGTACACAAAGAGAGAGGAAATTCAAACCTCGGCAAGGAGACCACTTGGGGATGACAATCGATATGACCCTAGTTTCACGTCAAAAACTTTTGTCTCTGGATAAAGCTTTATGGAGCAATCAAGTCCTTCACATGATAATTCAGCAAGACAATCCAGGGCCTCATCAAGAAGCTTTGAAGCATTATGTTCCATGTGCACCTCCAAGGAGGTATGAAGAGCATCCAACTTGTCATTAAGGATAAATGACTGCCCTTCTTCACCTTCCTTATACCCAATAATTTTATTCAACTGTTCCCAGTCTTCCTCACTGAATTTAAATGATTCAGCTTCATCTTTAAAAGATTGGCTGTTCCTGGAAGAGTACATGCATATAGGTGATCACCATATACTATAAAGCATCACCAGATAAGAAGAGGCGAGGAAGTATGACAAGAAGACTGGAAAGTATCGACAAAACCAGTTTCAAGCTAAAAATACTCACCATCCTAATGACCACCAAGATTTCTTTGCTTTTTGTTTCTTCATGTTAACATCCGATTCTATTGTTTTCTCCACAAACTTGTGAGCCAACATCCTGTATGGAACCAAGATTAAAAAAATGGTAACTTGAAAACAGAGGTTAGCAAATTAAATCACAGTACTGTAGGCAAAGTTTTGAATTCAATAAGTATATGCACGTATGCATGCATCAGTATTTTGTTGTTCACAAGCACATAAATTCATGTGGTATGGATGTGCGGATATTTGGAAATGGTATGGTGTCAAGGAAACTGCCTAGAAAGTATGAAATGTAAAGATGCATACATACATATTTATATGTACTTCTTGTATTCTATTACCTTTGACTCCTAATATAAAAACCAATAGTATTATTTCACACGTTATTTGCTAAAAAAAAAAAAAAAAAGAAGTAACTATATAGGAAGTATGCAATGTATGTATTCTTGTTTTCTATTACTTCTTTCACACATGAAATATGAAAATACAGGTTAACTGGAAAAGAAATATAAACATAAGAGGAAGGGAATGAAGACCACAAATTAGGATTGTCAACAGGGAAATTCATGGTGCTTGCTATGTAGAAGCAAAAATTGGGATCAGCATGCAATGGCACTTCTCGTAATCTAATTAGAAAGGTATCCAGATCCAATGGCTGAGTACTATTGTACTAATACTGGAGATTAAGAGACACTTGAGTTTAGAGAGGATTGAGCCAAGCTTACCTATTGGTGGGCCCAGTAATATAACAGTAAATTATCACACTTTTAATCTCATATAAAAAGAGTCTTTTACACATATACACTAACATCATAAGATAACATTGATACATTTATGGCCAGAAAATATACCTCCACTGAAGTATGAGTTCAATATCAAGTCCACGATCTAATTCCTCAATTTCTTTGTTGTCATCAACTACAGCCCGGCTGAGGTCAGACTTAAGCAGTGAAGCATACATAGATATATATCTCTTCTGCAATCTTGCAGACCTCAGAACCTGCTCCCATGACAATTTACCGCTGTGACAACACAATATTCTTAGAAAATATAAAAAGATACCCAAAGTCCATTTCCAAACATGTCTATATTAAAAAGTAAAAATTGCTCCACTACTCCAACAATACCCCTTCAACCCCCACCCCCCACCCCAAAAAAATAATAATAATAATAGAGAGAGAGAGAGAGAGAGAGAGAGGGAGAAAACAATCCACCAGACAACAAGGATACATCTTACGAGATATTTCTTTTTTGACTTTATTAATGTGAGTATATCATATATGGGTAAAGGTTCAACACCTCATGGGTACAAACAATTCCTTGGGGCCACACACTCTAAGGAAAAGCTAGCGACTTAACCAGTTCCGTGTAGGGAAACTTCCCCGTGCACGGAACCGGGGTTTACTTTGCAGGGGTGGATCCGAAGGGCCCTGTCTTGAAGAGGTGCCCCGACATAAAAAAAAAATATATATATATATATGGGTATACCCGTGACTTGGTCTCTCTCTCTCTCTCTCTCTCTCTTTTATATATATATATACCCATGACTTGGTCTCTCTCTCTCTCTCTCTCTCTCTCTCTTTTATATATATATATATATATATTATGTTATAGATCTTTAATGTGTGGTGATATTTGAAGAAAGCCCCTGATTTCAGTAAACTGTATAGGAAAAATAGACATCTTCGGATGGAAGGTTTTACTGATGTAGATTGGGCAGGATCTCCCTCAAATAGAAGATCCATTACAATGCATATCTTGGGAGGAAATCATGTCATGAAGAAGTAAGAAGCAAACTGCTAGTGAACTAGGGGTTGGAGTTGGATTTGTTCGCAGAGATGGAGCCCACCCCGTTGCTATGTTGTCCAGCTTCTAAGTTTTTGGGGAAGGAGGGGTCACGATCTTCAAAGAGGGTTTTGTAGTTAGTAGAGGAGTTCAGTCATTTTGTGGGCCTTTCGAGTGATGGGTATGAAGGGAAGTTATCGGCCTTGTTTGCAGATATTATTGCAAACAATGAAGAAAAAGGAGCGGGTTTCAGTTTCGACTATGGAAAAAAAGGTACGCGAGAACTCAACAATTTATTCTCTTCCATTAATAATGATGTGCATAGTGGAAGTGTGTCTCGGGATAGGATCAAAGGGGAAGGCTCTTAGAGATTATTTATGAAGCCTAAGATCTTTTCATGGAATCTAAGATCCTTTCATGGAATGTTAGAGGGTTGAACAAGGGTGGTAAGCATATGAGGGTCAAGAATCTTCTAAGGCAATAGAAGGTGGACATTGTTTGCTCCAAGAAACTAAATTGGAGTTTATTTCTAGCAGTATTGTGAAAAATTTGTGGGGTTGTCCTTATGTTGAGTGGTGTTATGTTGCTTCCAGAGAGGCTTCAGGTGGTATTTTGTTGATGTGGGACAGGAGGGTGGTCGGAGATAGAGTTTTTGTGGGGGAATTTGTTGCTGCTTGTTCTTTTAGAAACGTTGAGGATGATTTTGTTTGGGCTTTTGCAAGGGTCTATAGTCCTAATCTTGATAATGTCAGACGTTTTCTTTGGGAGGAGTTGGCTGGTCTTATTAGCTGGTGGGATTTGCCGTGGTGCATTGGTGATGATTTTAATGTTACCCGCTTCCCTAATGAAAGGCTGAGGGGTGCGCGCCTCAGTCCAGCAATGATAAGAGTTTTCAGACTTTATCTCAGAGCATGGTTTGATGGATCTTCCCCTTGCAGGGGGAACGTTTACATGGTCTAACATTTCCTCTTGGTCTAGGCTTGATCATTTTCTAGTGTCTCCGGATTGGGAAGCCAGATATCCCGGTCTGCTTTAGAAGAGGATGCCTAGATTGTGCTCTGACCATTTGCCTATCTTGCTTGACTGTGGTTGTATTCTAGGAGGCAAGAGAACTTTCAAGTTTAAGAATATGTGGCTTAAATTTGATGGGTTTGTGGATAGGGTGAGGCATTGGTGGTCGTCTTATCATTTCCATGGCTCTCCTAGCTTCATCTTTGCTCAAAAATTGAAGGCCTTAAAGGTGGATATTAAAACATGGAATGAACATGAATTTGGTAATGTGGTCTCCCTTAACAAAAGAGTCAAAGAACTGAATGCCCGATTAGAGGGAGGAAGAGGTTTAGTAGCCGAAAAGAATGAGAGTAAAAGATTGATTATCAGTGAGTTGGAAACTTCTCTTTTACAAGAGAAGATCAGTTGGAGACAAAAGTCCAGGATCTGTTGGCTCAAGGAGGGTGAAAAATGTACTAAGTTCTTTCATCGGATAGCCAACTCGAATAGGAGATTCAACTCCATAGAGTCCTTGTCTATTAATGGCTCTCTTTCGTCCAATCAATCTGTTATTAGGGACCATGTTGTTCATTTCTACGAGTCCTTGTTCTCAGAACATTACAGTTGGAAGCCAAGGTAGGACGACCTTGCCTTTGACTCTCTGGATGCAGAGGAGGCGTCTTGGCTGGAATTTCCATTTTGAGGAAAAGGAGGTGTTAGAGGTTGTTAAAGGCATGGATAGAGACAAGGCTCTAGGTCTGGATGGCTTCTCGATGGCCTTCTACCATTGTGTCTAATGTGGACTATTTGGAGAGAGAGGAATGCACATTGTTTTGAAGATCAAGATAATCAAGCTGCTTTGCTCATTGTTTCTAATCCCATGTTCCATGAAAGAACCAAGCATTTTTTTTTTTTTTTTTTTGTGATAAGTAAATATGCATTATCAAAGCGCAGAGGGGCGCAACCCTAGTGCACAGGGAGTATACAAAAGAGCAACTAAGAGGGAGAAAAAGAAGAAGAGAACATAAAAAGAAAATCGGGGAAACTAAATACTAAGGGTGCTAGCCAACCAGCAGTCCAAGTGAATAAGGTGTACAAGAAAAAGTGAGTGAGATCCTCAATGTTCGTAGACAAGTCCTCGAAACATCTAACATTTCTCTCAATCCAGATGCACCATATAAGGCAAAGAGGAATCATTTTCCACGCAACAGCACTGCGAGCTTTACCACCCGCCCACCAAGAATCATACAACCCCCTAACACTGCCAGGCATCACCCAGCATAAACCAAACCGAGAGAAAACGGCATTCCACAAGATACGCGCGACCCCACAATGAAGAAAGAGATGGTCAACTGACTCCCCATCCGATTCACACATGCAACAACGGTTTATCACAACAATACCTCTCTTCCGAACATTATCCAAGGTTAGAGTCTTCCCAAGCACGGCCGTCCAAGCAAAAAAAGCCACTTTCGAAGGAGTCTTGGTGCGCCATAAACTCTTCCAAGGGAAAGGGGAGGGATCTTTAGAAGCAAGGATCCTGTAAAAAGATCTAACCTCAAAAATACCTTTACGAGAAGAGATCCACCACATCCGATCATCCCCTACCCCACGCATCAAGTGCGAATACAAGAGAGTGTAAAAAGAGGCCAAGATCTCCACTTCCAATCATGAACCCTACGAATGAAGGAAACATTCCACTGCACAGAGCCATTTGTACACTCCCTGTTATCCGCAATAGACGCTTCCTTATTGGAGGCAATACTGAAAAGTCCAAGAAAAGCATCCTTGAGAGGCATGTCACCACACCAAATATCCTCCCAAAACCTGATATTGGACCCAAATCCAGGGACCAATCTAATGTGACAATGAAACAACCTCCACCCCTACTTATGTACTTCCATAACCCCACCCCATGCGAACCACGGGGAACCCTAGAACGCCAACCACCCCAAACCGCACCATACTTTGCCACTAGAATCTTTCTCCACCATGCCTCTTTCTCATGAGCATATCTCCACAACACAATATTGAAGTTAATTGGCATTTCATCTAGGACAAGATACTGAATGGAGACATAGCTACACCATTTGTTAAGTCTAATGATCAACTTGGTGATATGTTTACAAGTCCTTATGTCATAGCCGGTTAGAATTTACGTACCAAGTTGGGCTTATATGACAAATATACTCCAACTTGAGGGGTAACGTTAGAATAATATGATGTGTATATATTCTACATACATTATGGGATGTCCCTAGTGAGCTGTCCTATCCAGAATATTATATAAACACTTCTATAAAGAGAGATGAATGTCTAATAGAGGGCAATGATTATGAATCCCATTTTCAAATAACCTGGGTGACACTTACATATAAGACACACAAGGCGAGCTTCCTAAGCTCGTGCTATGAACAAAAATATGCAACAAGTGGATCTTAATATACCTGTTCCACTTGTCATAACCTTCTAATGCAGCACAATTTACCAACTCAAAGCTCTATTATCTTCTCATACGAGTGAGACAAAAATATGAAACCATTTAATCAAAATAAAAACTGATTATTAAGATATAAAATACATGAAACCATTTTAATCAAAATAAGAACAGATTTTTTGTCTAATAAGTAAATGGAGTATCATTAAAAGTGCAAAAGGCACAACTCAAGTATACTGGGAGTATACAGGAAAAACAACTAATTAAAAACTAAAAAGAGAGAACAAGTCAAGAAAATTAAAAATTAAAAAAAAAAAAAAAAAAAATCTAAGCAAATTAAGATCTAAAGCAGTTGTACAATAGTTTTTTTTTTTTTTTTTTTTTTTTTTGATAAGTAACGAAGTATATATCAAAAGGCGCAGATGGGCGCAACCCTAGTACACATAAAGTATACAAGAGAACGCTCAAGTAGAAGGAGAAAAGAGAACAATAAAGTCATTAAAACTACTAAGTAAAAGAGCTAAAAAAGCAGCTATCCAAGTAAAAAAAAAAAAAAAAGGAATAAAAGAAAAAGGACTTGAGCTCCTCCAAAGTCCTTTCTTGATTCTCGAAGTTTCGATCACTTCTTTCTCTCTAGAGGCTCCACATAAGGCAAAGATGAGCTATTTTCCACACGACAGCACTCCAAGAGCAACCAACCGACCACCAACAGGCAAACAAATTCGTCACTCAATTAGGCATAACCCAATAGTAATGAGTTTATGGAGGTTTTGTGAAGTTTTCCCTTATATTTTTAAAAATCTCCAAACTGATAGGATTGAAGCTTTTTTATCCCCTTTTCTTGACAAGTATAGAGTTTGAATGTTCATCACCAAGATTTATTTCCCTTGATAAGCTAACAAACCATTGCCTTTTATAACTACATAGGACAGCCACATCTTGCATACCTTAAATATAAAGAGACATAACAACAAAATTAATTAGTGTAGATACCTTGCCTTCTTCACCTGGTCAGAAATGGCTTTGAAAGCATACTTCCACCAAGACCTCGGATCCGATTTCACAGGGACATTTGGACGGTAATGGGCATATTTCAACCGTTGATTAAAGGCAGCAAAGTTATCAGCTAACTTCAAAATATCCCTGTACCCATTCTGCAAAACAACAATACCCAACTTATTCAGACAAATTAATACCTACCACTGCCATCACAAAGCATGATGAAGTGGAAAAATAAGATGAACCTTTGATAGACAGAGCGTCACATCATCCAAGTTTACTGCTGCTTTCTGCAAAGGCTGAGTGCTACCAGCAAATTCATTTTGCCGCACCTTTGTGTACTTCGCATTCCCAGAAACCGGTTGCAGAATGTAATTATGCTTTTTAATAAGACTATCAGCTGGTTTGCCATTCTTAGTACCAAATCTGAATATCTGAATCTCATGGTAAACCATACAAGTATGACTGGGCTGCCAAAAGAGTAAACCTTAATATATATGTACTAAATTAAAGAGACTGCAGGACATACCTGAAGCCACTCTGAAGGAAGCAAATCCTCCCATGGTTTGTCCACATGCCATGGAACAATATCAGAATCCAAATAAAGTGCAAGACGATCAAGTTCAACAGACTGTAAAATGATGAGGAATGAAAGAGTAAGACAGCAATAAAGACATAAATATGGAGCCACATACCCAACTTTTATTCCTCAAGGGAAAAATGCTTTCTTTTGATCAATTTCTCTAAGCTACTTTTTGGAAGAGATTCATCAGAAATGAATGCATGCTTGCAACCAGCTCTTTAGGTTTTCAAAACATTAAAATCAAGCTTACAATAATTTATAATAATATGCTAATAAAAGAATCTTTCTTATTCTGCTACGAAAAATTAGAAGAGCATTTAAATTAGTGGAAAAATATCCCACAGCCTTGTACCCCCACACACAAAAGCACATATACAAAGAAAAACATGGTTCCAGAGCTTTTCCACTAGTCAAAAATTTTTCAAGGCAAAAAATAGGAACCTTCTGGATACGGTCTAGCGCACCCCCAGTAACAAAAGTCTCCTTCCCATTATCATCGACAGTCACAGCTGAGAGCTTCTCCAAGGTTATGCCAGCTGCAAATGGGTGGCCGGGATTGCTACAAAATGGAAGTTAAGGATTCAACATGGGTCAATAAGTAATATATCAATATTCTATCTTTTTTTCTTTTTTCACCTCTCAAGATCTTCATATCTGATGTGAATATTTGAAATCAAAAGCTTCAAATTTCCAACTATCGTGCCGATCAAGGATCCCACCCATGACTTGTTCTTCAAGGAAAAAAACAAAAAGCATAAGGCATGTTCAAATTTGAGCCCAAGTGAATGTCCATCAGAGACAGTATAGTTAAAGCAAGTTTAAATCAAGACTGAGCGAGCACATAGAACTTTGAGGAACAAAAGTATCAAAGAACATAATAACTCAAATCAAATGAACCTCGCCTGATCAGCTGAGCTTTATACTATTAGAAGAGTAATTAAATGATTCAATCAATCACTTCCTTTAAATTTAAGTTTTTAGAATAATCTTTTGCGAGTTTCTCGGTGAGTTCGAGGCTTGATGAGGTAATGGAAGTGTCGCATTTACTATTTGCAGACGATACTATTAACTTTTGCGAGCCAAAGGTGGAACAACTTCGGAACTTGAGATGTTTACTGATGTGTTTTGAAGCGGTTTCGGGGTTGAAAATAAATTTATCAAAATCTGTGATTTCTCCTATAGGTGAGGTGGAAGATGTAGAAGGATTGGCAAGTATACTTGGGTGTGGAGTGGCTTCGATGCCGTTTATATATTTGGGACTACCTTTGGGGGCTCATAATAAGGACCCCTCTATATGGAATAAAGTCATAGAGAAGATGGAGATGAAATTGGATGGGTGGAAGCATATGTATTTATCCAAGGGTGGGCGACTAACGTTGATCAAAAGTAAGCTTTCTAGCATACCCACTTACTACTTATCGCTGTTTCAAATTCCGGTGACTGTGGCGAAGCAGATCGAAAAAATACAAAGAGATTTCTTGTGAGGAGGTGAAGGTGACGAGTTCAAGTTCCACTTGGTAAATTGGTCCAAAGTTTGCATGCCTATAGAGGCGGGGGGATTAGGGGTAAAGAATTTGATTCAATTTAATCGAGCTTTATTGGGTAAATGGTTGTGGAGATTTGCACGTGAAAGAGATGCGTGGTGGAGGAAATTAGTGGAGATTAAATATGAGGTGATGAGAGGTGATTGGTGTTCCAAGAAGGTAGGAGGGTCGTATGGGGTGGGAATGTGGAAAAGTATCCAAAGGGGGTGGGATGAGTTTAAGCAACATGTGTGTTTCGAGGTAGGAACCGAGTCTCGAATTTTGTTTTGGCAGGATGTGTGGTGTGGGGAGGTAGCACTGCAGAATTTGTTTCCCGCCTTGTTCAACATAGCATGTGTAAAGGAGGCATGGGTGGAGGAGAATATGGAGATAGTAAATGGTACTATTTATTGGAATATAAGATTTATTCGGCCTGTCCATGATTGGGAATTGGAGGAGGTCTCGAGATTCTTCGAAATGCTGTATTCCTAATCGGTAAGGCATGGTGGGGAAGATAAAATTAGTTGGATTCCCTCGAAAAGGAAAACTTTTGAGGTGAAGTCTTTTTACAAGGTAAAGACTAATACAGCCCCGTGGAAGCTTATTTGGAAGAGTAAAGCTCCTCTGTGCGTGGCTTTCTTCGTATGGACGGCGGTTATGTGGAAGATTTTAACTTTGGATCACCTACGAAAGAAGAACATCATTATGACGGAGTGGTGTTGTATGTGCAAGAAAAGTGGCGAATCTATTGATCCCCTTTTAGTGCATTGTGAAGTTGTTGTAGAGGTATGGAATATGATTCTTCAGCTGTTTGGTATAACATGGGTGATGCCGGGGAGTTTGAAGGAATGTTTGGGAAGTTGGAGAGGGCAAAGAGGGAAGCAGACAGTCATGCACCCTTGGCAGATGACCCCTTTGTGTGTCATGTGGTCCTTAAGGAGAGAAAGGAATGCACGGAGTTTTGAGGATCGGGAGATGGGAATTATAGATTTGAAGAAAAGGGTGCTCCAAACACATTTATCATGGAGGGTCTTGGGGTATTATTCGCAAGCTTCAACGCTCATGGAATTTATAGATCTTTGTGCGTCATTTTTAGTTTAAAGCTTATGTAGTGGGCTCTTTTGTATACTTCCTGTGTTCATGGGTTGTACCCCTTGCACTTTTTAATACATTGACTTTACTTATCAACAAAAAAAAAAGTTTTTAGAATAATCGGTAATTTAACATATTAGAGCAAAGGTTCTGAGTTCGAACCTTGTCTCTATCATTTACATCTAATTTCAATCAAATATTCAGCGTGCAAGGCCTCACTTGTTAAGGCAAAGTTTGAACTTATACATGAGGAAGTGTTAGAAGATTAATTAAATTATTAAATCAATTATTTCCCATAAACTTATATGGGAAATAATTTTATGGATGGGGGTGTCGTTTAGAGCTCCGGCGAGTAGTTCCCAAATGCCGACAACGTGGTCAGCATCGATTTCAAGTCCTGACCACATGAAGGGACGGGAGGGGAAGGGGAGCCATGCTGGGCAGACCTACTCTGATGCAAGTCTCGAGCTCCTCAACGTTAGGGAGTCATTGAGAAGACTGAAATGGGAGTGTGACGTGGGGCTGACAAAGGTAGATTTGGTGATTAAGTTACTGGAGGACAGTGGGCTTGGGCAGGGAGTTAGAGAATTGGTTGTTTAGCAGAAATCAGCATCAAAAGGGAAGGAGAAGATTGGGCTGGAGGGCAAAGTTACAAAAACCACTAGAAGGCTTAATCGTGTGGAAGTGCTTCATATCAATGATGTCTTGGTTGACGATCCCACTGAGGTAAAAGATTATATCGTGCAGTTCTATCAAAGATTATATCGTGCAGTTCTATCAAAGATTATATTCGGAGCGAAGTACTTGGAGACCCAAAATGGATAACCAGTCTTTTTTGTCCATTGATGAGGAGGATAGTACTTGGTTAGAAAGAGATTTTGAGGAAAATGAGGTTTGGGAGGTAGTAAAAGGTATGGAGGGTGACAAGGCTCCAGGCCCGGATGGTTTCTCCATGGCTTTCTTTCAAGCTTGTTGGGATGTAGTAAAGCATGATGTTTTGGCTGTTTTTGCAGAATTCCATCATAGACAGAGGTTGGTGAAGAGCTTAAATGCAACTTTCCTCTCTTTGATCCCAAAAAAGGTGGATGCGGTGGAGATGAAAGATTTTCGGCCCATTAGCTTGGTGGGAGGGGTGTACAAAATTATCTCCAAGGTACTCGCTAATAGGATGAGAACGGTTTTGGGTAAGATCATCTCTAGCTCTCAAAATGCATTCATCGGTGGTCGGCAAATCTTAGACTCTGTCCTTATTGCTGATGAATGTGTGGATAGTCGCTTGAGATCAGGGGAGTCAGGTGTCATGTGCAAATTGGATTTGGAAAAGGCTTACGACCACGTAAATTGGGATTTTGTATTGTATTTGCTGCATCGGTGCGGTTTCGGGGAAAGGTGGAGAGCTTGGATAGAGTGGTGTATTTCATCGGTAAGATTCTCCATTCTTGTGAATGGTTCTCCGGAAGGTTTCTTTAACAGTTCAAGGGGTATTCGGCAAGGGGATCCTCTTTCTCCGTTACTTTTTGTTCTTGTTATGGAAGCCTTGAGCAAGATGGTGAATGCGACTGTTGAGCAAGGCATGTTGACTGGGTTCTCTGTGGGAGAAAGGGTCTTTTCAGAGTTGGTGGTTTCTCATTCTTTATTTGCTGACGATACACTGATTTTTTGTGAAGCGTCTCCCGAGCAAATCCGGTACGTGCGCCTTATTCTCTTATGTTTTGAAGCTGTTTCGGGTTTGAGAGTTAATCTTGGAAAGTCAGTAATCGTGCCTATTGGTGAGGTGGAGAACATAGGGGCTTTAGCTAATATCCTTGGGTGCAGTGTCACTGCTTTGCCTATGAAGTATTTGGGTATGCCTCTTGGGGCGTCGTATAAGGATACAGTTATGTGGAACGAGGTGACTGAAAAGATGGAGCGTCAAATGGCTGGTTGGAAAAGAATGTATCTCTCTAAGGGAGGCCGTTTAACTCTCATAAAGAGTACGTTATCCAACCTTCCGACTTACTTTTTGTCTCTGTTCCCTATTCCCATGAGTGTTACAAAAATGCTGGAGAAAGTTCAAAGAGATTTCTTGTGGGGAGGGATGGGAGATGAGCCTAAGTTGCACCTTGTAAGTTGGAATCAAGTCTGTCGTCCTTTTCGTTCCGGTGGCCTCGGCATTCGGAAGTTGCATCAGTTTAACCAAGCTCTCTTGGGGAAATGGCTTTGGAGGTATGCGAATGAGAATGGGGCTCTTTGGCATAAGATTATAAAAGCCAAGTATGAAGACCAGGAGGGTGGGTGGTGCACTAAGGAGGTTTCGGGCTCTCATGGTGTGGGTCTATGGAAGCATATCCGGCAAGGTTGGAACTTTTTTGCCAAAGGTATTTGTTTTGAGGTTGGGGCCGGTTCGAAAGTTCGATTCTGGCATGATATTTGGTGTGGGGATCAACCGTTGAAGCATACCTTCCCTTCCTTGTTCAATATCACTAGATATAAAGAAGCTTGGGTGAAGGACAACTTTTCTTGGAGAAATGGGGTTATCGAGTGGAATGTCATTTTTGTGCGGATCGTCCAAGATTGGGAGATGGATATGGTCATTGCTTTCTTTGATCGGTTGTATTCTTGTAAGATAACCATTGACTCTGTGGATCATATTCGATGGGCCTCGTCCAAGAAGGTTAAGTTCGAGGTGAAGTTGTTCTTTAAGGCCTTGTCCAACACTGACCATGAGGCGTTTCCTTGGAAGAGTATCTGGTGCACGAAGGTGCCTTCGCGGGTGGCTTTTTCGGGTGGACTGCGGCCCTCGGCAAAATTCTGACTCTTGATAATTTGCGAAAGAGGAACTTTGTGGTAATGGATTAGTGTTGTATGTGTAAGAAAAATGGAGAGTCTGTTGATCATCTTCTTCTTCACTGTGAGATTGCAAGAGCTCTCTGGCACACTATCTTTAGTCGGCTCGGGTTGCTTTGGGTTATGCCTTGCAGGGTAAGGGACTTGTTCGATTGTTGGTGGACGGGAGGGCGTTCTCGTAGTGCAGTTGTGTGGAAGATGATCCCTCTTTGTCTTATGTGGTGTGTATAGAGCGAAAGAAATGCTAGATGTTTTGAGAATTCCTCTAGGTCTTTAGAGGAACTTATTCATTTCTTTTTTTTCACTCTGTACTCTTGGACAGCCGCCTAGCTAGCTCCGTTAGTGATTACCTTTTCTGACTTCCTTTTTCATTTCTCTCCCTCTTAGGCGCTCTCTTGTTATACTTCCCGTGTATATGGGTTGCGCCCTTCTGCGCTCTTTTTATATCATCATTACTTATCAAAAAAAAAGGCTTAAGGTGAAGAAGAAAGTGGCTTTTAAGCCCAAAGGTGGTTTGGGCCCAGGAGTGGGCTTCAACAATAGACTAGATCACGTTGGACCAAAAGGATTTACATCCTCAGACATCTTGATTCCGATGCTGGAGACACAGAAAGCCCCAAAGGGCCAGCGAACATTCATGGCAAGCTCGGCAAGCATGTCGCCGTTGGCCGGAAGGGCCCTACCAGCCGGAGGTGGAGCTGGGTCAGCGGAAGGAGGAGCACCCACGGTGGTTTTCGGCTTTTCTGCCTGGGGCGGTGATGGGTTTCTGGCCAGCGAGAAGCCTAGCAACGAGGACCCTCTAAGTACGACGATCGCGGCTCAACCCACCGGTAAGGGTAAAACTCTGCTGACTTATAAGAGAAAGAAGACTGGGTCGCAGGTTTGGGATGCAGCATTGGTGGGCTCGCTAGAAGCTTCTTCTTCGGCTGGTGGGCAGGGGAAAGGGATCCTTGGGTCGAAGCCGACATCTACTCAGAGGGTGCCGGAAACGCAATCTCCGCCGGAGAATTCTCAGAGCTCGCTGGAGTGTCCTTTGGAGACCGGCGAGGCTAGGAAGTGCTTGGGCTCGGCCAAGGTTCAATTTTTGTCGGAATATTCTTCTCGTCTGAATACTGGGGTGGTTGTAGGGGGTTGTTCATTGGAGGCTCCCCAGGGGGAGGCAATGAGTCTGGGATCGTCGCTTCCTGTTGGACAGAAAGGTGTTGAACGTGTGCCAATGACGGAGTTTACTGGGCCTGGATTAGGCGCGGACAGTATCTCAAAAACAGATGGGATGGAGGAATTAGGGTCAGAGAAGAATTCCTCTAGCTGGGTAGTTGAAAGTTGTCTCAAGTTTTGCCCTAAAATTGGTGTATCTGATGAGGAGAAAAAGGAGGAGTTGGCGGGTTTGTTCAATTCTATTGAAGCTTCTAGAGTGTAGTTTAATTCTGATTTGGGAGGCTGTTATGCCAATGATTTTGCTCTTAAAGGATTTAAGGAGCTAAAGGAGTTAGGTTGCTCTCGTATTATTGACAAGGGCCAGATGGAAACTATGCAAGGTAAGGGTTGAGGGAGGGGTCGATTGGTGGATTATGAAGCTTAACATCGTCACATGAAATGTAAGAGGGTTGAATGCCCTCAAAAAAAGGCTGAGGATTAGGGGTCTCTTTTTTTTTTTTTTTGATAGGTAAATATGTATATATCAAAACCCAACAGGGCGCACACGATTACACAGGGAGTATAAAAGAGTGCGGCTATACACCGAATAAAACCCTAAGCTCCCAAGGAGCACCCACAAGGAACCTAAAAAGATCCACCCAAGAACCCCCGAAATCAAAACACCCTACACAAAAAACACCCTACACAAAGGCTAACCCTACACATGATCACCCCACATCCCTAGCCCTACTCGAGCCACTGCCCCTAGCCTCAAAGTTATCGGAGCATTCCAAATTCTTCACCCCCAGCGGCATCTTTTCCTTATGAAGCTGTTTAGCTTCCTTATCCTTCGCTCTCCGTGTATAACACTTGGAAACTTGGTTATCTATCAAAGCTTTGGCAGGTGCAGGAGGAAAGGAGAAAACCGGAGAAACAATAGCCCTCACCGGAGGAACAGTAGCCACCACCGGAGGAACAGAAGCCTCAGCCCTCATCCTGCACTGAAGCCTCGCCGGATAAGTAGAAGCAACCGCAGGAATCGCCGGAGGAAAAGAGAAATGATTCACAGGCGAAACAGAAGCCACCGAAGAAACAGTAGCCACCACCGTAGGAGCAGTAGCGTCATCCCTCAAACTGCGCCAAAGCCTCGCCGGAGACACAGGAGTCGCCGAGGCAGATTTCCGTCCAAACTCAGCAAACCCAGGAGACTCCGGCGAAGACTTAACCGAATGCAACAAAAACCCATCGCTGAACCTATCGGGATCCAAAACAGGGCCGCAAACGGGAATTTGAACCACAGCCGACCCGGAAACCGACCCGGAATTTTGCCCATCATAACCCAAAGAACCAACCCTAATCCGCTTACCTTTGGGCTTCTCACCCAGCCCGCGAAGGATCCGGTCCAACTTATCGCAGAAAAACCCTAATCGCCTCATCGCCTTGTTCCTTCTAAACTTTGCTGCCGCCGCCGCCGCCACCGGAGACGAGAAGCTTTGCTCAATCAAGGGATGAGCTTTCTCCATTTCGTAACAATCCATCGCGAATCGTGTTTCCACTCCATCATTCCCCATCTCGAAACAGCTCGCCACCGGGAACAAGTCAATCTCTTGCGACGAAAGAAGCCGCGCCCCAGCAATGTCCGCCACCTCGCAGGAAGAAGAGCGCAACGCTTCGGCGAAAGACCGTCCATCTTTTGTCCCCGGAGAGAAACTCTCAGAATTCGAAAACCCTGGAGAACTCGCCTGCGCAGCCATCAACGAACGCAGCTCAACCACGAACCTCCGCCAACCCCGCCCAGAGCGGGCCTCTGGGATCCAGATGATACCTTTCCGTTCGTCCTCCAGATAGGCAACCACCTCCAGGAATCTCCCAGCTTTGTTACTACCCCCGCTCACCGACAAAGACTTCCCTTCCTCGCTAAATTTTTTGACGAAATCTTCCTTCACCTGAGACTGAGACGCCTCTTCTACCGTAGCTGCCAACCAAGAAGCACTTTGCTGACCCACCAGAATAAGCCCTACAAAACCCTTCCTTCTTTCCTCCAAACGAAGCTTCGAAGCCTTCGTCGAGAAAAAGAAGGTTTTAGCTTCCACCGAAAACCGTCGCTCCATCCTAATCTACACGAACGCATCCCACGAAAACAGAAAACCGAGCTCTAGCGGGACGCGCCTACACGCGCCACCGCTGGGGTTCCAGTTCCAGCGCCTCCACTTCTTGAAAGACTAGTTTTTAAAAAAAGAACATTTAGGGGTCTCTTGAAAGAATGGAAAGTAGATATAGTGTGTTTGATTGAGACTAAGATGGAGGCTATTTCCCGTGAAGTGGTCCATAGTCTTTCGGGAGGTCAACATGTGGGGTGGATGTATAACGGGTCTCATGGTTTGTCGGGGGGGATGTTACTGATGTGGGATAAGAGGGTGGTTGAGTGTAAGGAGGAGTGTGTGGGGCATTTCACCCTGGCGTGCTCCTTTCAAAATGTGGAGGATAATTTGGTTTGGGCGTTTGGGGGGGTGTATGGCCCGAATGATGATGTGGAGAGAAGGGTCCTTTGGGAAGAGCTGGCTGGTTTGATGAATGTATGGGAGATTCCTTGGTGTATTGGTGGGGATTTTAATATTGTCCGGTTTCCTAGTGAGCGCTCTAGTCTCTTATTATTCTTCTGGCATGATGGATTTCTCCGACTTCATATCAGAGAACAATTTGGTGGACATTCCGATGATGGGGGGTCAATTTACTTGGTCTAATAATCAAGAGAATGAGATTTGGTCTAGAATTGACCGGTTCTTGCTCTCCTCGGATTGGGAAGATCATTACCCAGCGGTGTCACAAAGAAAACTTCAACGCCTACTCTCCAACCATTTCCCTTTATATATGGACTGTGGGGCTCCCTGCGGAGGTAATAAGTGTTTCAAATTTGAAAATATGTGGCTTAAATCCGAAGGTTTTGTTGACAAGGTTAGTTCTTGGTGGGGGTCTTATTCGTTTGAAGGATTGCCTAGTTTTGTGTTAGCTAATAAGCTGAAATCCCTTAAAGTGGATCTGAAAGTGGAATGAGGAGGTGTTTGGTGATATTGGGAGGAAAAAGAAGAAGTTGTTGGGAGGAATTCAGGAGTTGGATGAGTTGGCAGAATCGAGAGGCTTAGTTCAAGAGGAGAAGATTAGAAAGGCGGATATGTCGAAAGAATTGGAGAATACATTGCTGTGTGAAGAAATTCATTGGCGTCAAAAATCGAGAGCTTTGTGGCTTAAGGAGGGGGATCGAAATACTCGGTTTTTTTTACAAGATGGCTAATTCTCATCAAAGGTACAATCGTGTGGAAGCGCTTCGGATTAATGGTGTCTTATCTGACGACCCAACTGAGGTAAAAGATCACATTGTGCAGTATTATCAAAGCTTATACTCGGAACAAAACACTTGGAGACCTAGAATGGATAACCAGCCCTTCTTGTCTATTGATGAGGAGGATAATAGGTGGTTAGAAAGAGATTTTGAGGAAAATGAGGTATGGGAGGTGGTAAAAGGTATGGAGGGTGATAAGGCACCAGGCCCAGATGGCTTTTCCACGGCTTTCTTTCAAGCTTGTTGGGGTGTATATAAACATGATGTTATGGCGGTTTTTGCTAAGTTCCATCGTAAACGTCAATTGGTGAAGAGCTTGAGTGCAACTTTTATTTCCTTGATTCCGAAAAAGGCGGATGCGGTAAAGATGAAGGATTTTCGGCCCATTAGCTTGGTGGGAGGGGTGTACAAAATTGTTTCTAAGGTTCTTGCCAATAGGATGAGGACTGTTTTGGGTAAGATCATTTCCAACTCTCAAAATGCTTTCATCAAGGGTCATCAAATCTTAGATTATGTGCTCATTGCAAATGAATGTGTGGATAGTCGTATGAAATCAGGGGTGCCAGGTATTCTTTGTAAATTGGATTTGAAAAAGGCTTATGACCATGTAAATTGGGACTTTGTTTTGTATTTGCCGCATCAGTGCGGTTTTGGCGAGAGGTGGAGAGCTTGGATAGAGTAGTGTATTACGTCTGTAACATTCTCCATCCTTGTGAATGGTTCTCAGGAAGGCTTCTTTAACAATTCGAGGGGAATTCGGCAAGGAGATCCTCTCTCTTCGTTACTTTTTGTGCTTGTTATGGAGGCCTTAAGTAAGATGGTGAATGCGACGGTTGACCAAGGCCTTTTGACTGATTTTTCGGTGGGAGATAGGGTCTTCTCGGAGTTGGTAGTTTCTCGCTTGTTATTTGCTGATGATACTCTGAATTTTTGTGAAGCTTCTCTCGAGCAAATCCAGTATGTGCGCCTCATTCTTTTACGTTTTGAAGCTGTTCCGGGGTTGAGAGTTAATCTGGGAAAGTCAAAGATTGTGGCTATTGGTGAGGTGGAGAACATTGGGGCTTTAGCTAATATCCTTGGGTGTAGTGTTGCCGATATGCCTATGAAGTATTTGGGTCTGCCTCTTGGGGCGTCGTATAAGGATATGACTATGTGGAATGATGTGATCGAAAAGATGAAGCGTCAGATGGCAGGTTGGAAGAGAATGTATCTCTCTAAGGGAGGCCGTTTAACTCTCATTAAGAGTACGTTGTCTAATCTTCCGACGTACTTTTTGTCTTTGTTTTTGATTCCCATGAGTGTAGCAAAAAGGCTTGAGAAAATCCAAAGAGATTTCTTGTGGGGAGGGATGGGAGATGAGCCTAAGTTGCATCTTTTCAGTTGGAATCAAGTTTGTCGTCTCCTACGCTCCGGTGGTCTGGGCATTGAAAGATGCATCAGTTTAATCAAGCTCTCTTGGGGAAATGGCTTTGGAGATATGCGAATGAGAGTGAGGCTCTTTGGTACAAGATTATCAAAGCTAAGTATGAAGACCAAGATGGTGGGTGGTGCACGAAGGAGGTTTCGGGCTCTCATGGGGTGGGTTTATGGAAGCATATTCGACAAGGTTGGAACTTCTTTGCCAAAGGTATTTGGTTTGAAGTGGGAGTGGGTTCAAAAGTTCGTTTCTGGCATGATATTTGGTGTGGGAAAATTTCTTTGAAGCAAGCTTTCCCGTCCCTATTCAGTATTGCTAGATACAAAGAAGCGTGAGTGAAAGATAACTTTTCTTGGAGGAATGGGGTTGTCGAGTGGAATGTCATTTTTGTGCGGCCAGTCTAGGATTGGGAGATGGATATGGTTTCCTCTTTCTTTGTTCGGTTATACTCTTATAAGATTTCCATAGGTACTATGGATAGTATTTGTTGGTCCTCGTCTAAGAACGATAAGTTCGAAGTTAAGTCGCTCTTCAAGGCCTTGTCCAACTTTGATCATGAGGTGTTTCCTTGGAAGAGTATTTGGTGTACTAAAGTGTCTCTGCGAGTGGCTTTTTTCGGGTGGACCGCGGCCCTAGGCAAAATCTTGACTCACAATAATTTGCGGAAGAGAAACCTTGTGGTAGTGGAGTGGTGTTGTATATGGAAGAAGACCGGAGAGTCAGTCGATCATCTTCTTCTCCACTGTGAGATCGCAAGTGCTCTTTGGCACTCTATTTTTAGTCGGTTTGGGTTGCTTTAAGTCATGCCTTGCAGGGTAAGGGACATGTTCGATTGCTGGTGGTCAGGAGGACGTTTTCAAAGCGCGGTAGTGTGGAAGATGATCCCTCTTTGTCTTATATGGTGTATTTGGAACGAAAGAAATGCTAGATGTTTTGAGAACTCCACTAGGACTGTAGAGAAAATTACTCATCTTTTCTACTTTACTCTTTATTCTTGGACGACCGCTTGTCTTGCTCCTTTAGAGATTAGTTTTTCTAATTTCTTTTTTCATTTCTCTCCCTCTTAGGCGCTCTCTTTATACTTCCCGTGTATGTGGGTTGCGCCCCTCTGCGCTTTGCTTTATATCATCATTACTTATCAAAAAAAAATTATTTCCCATAAACTTAAGCTTTTAGGATAACTGGTGATTTCACATATACCATTTACATAGTAGTACAACAAGATTTCAAACCAGGAGGGCCCCAAAGGACAAAGATGAGGTAAGCAAAAACAATGTAAGGCTAGAACAGTTTGGTGTTGGTGGCATAGACATAATTCTTGTCCATCCATTAATTTTGTAGCTAGGGGCAGGGGCTCTAGTAGGGCCAAAGGATAAAGTTGTTTGTTGGGTATGTCTTTGTATTGTGAGGTTTTTGTGTGGGAGCTCTACGTGAGCATGGGTTGTTTCGGGTTCAAAGTGCCTTGGTCTCTATAGGCTCTTGGGTCTTTTTGGGTTTTATTGTGGGTTTACGCTGGGTTCCTTTGTATACTCTGTGTACTTAGTGGCGCTTGCGCTTTTTGATATATGCAACAATTACTTAAAAAAAAAATAAAAAAAGACATAATTCTTGTCCACATAAAGTGACAATTTTTTATTTTCTGATTGATGCTAGAAAAATATTAAAAAGAAGCAAATGGGTTTGTTCACCATACACATGCATGCATGCACATGTAAAAACTATAAAATAATTTTTTACTGTGGGTTTACGCTGGGTTCCTTTGTATACTCTTTGTGTTCTTAGTGGCGCTTGCGCTTTTTGATATATGCAACAATTACTTATAAAAAATAAAAATAAAAAAGACATAATTCCTGTCCACATAAAGTGACAATTTTTTATTTTTTGATTGATGCTAGAAAAATATTAAAAAGAAGCAAATGGGTTTGTTCACCATACACATGCATGCATGCACGTGTAAAAACTAGAAAAAAATAATTGCAAGCACACGAAATGCAATACAGAAAGATAGGAACGGCCAAGCTCTTAGGGTCGTAGCACTGGACTCAATGCATTTATGCGCAGCTCGGCATACTTGTTTGCTCAGGCCATCAAATATCAAGAAGCATTCTCACTACTTTAGAGCTCTCTGGCTTAAAATATCAAAAGTATTGGAATATAAAAACAGCAGGACCAGCTAACTTCCATACTGGGGGTTGGATGTGGTATTATCTTTCTTTGATCGGTTGTACTCTTGTAAGGTTTTTCATAGTAATGCAGACCGTATTCCCGTCCAAGAAGGGTACGTTTGAGGTTAAGTCGTTCTATAAGGCCTTGTCCAATCCAATTTATGAGGTGTTTCCATGGAAGAGTATTTGGCGTTCTAAGGTGCCTCCGCGAGTGGCATTTTTTGGGTCGACTGCGGCTCTCGACAAAATTCTGACACATGACAATTTGCGAAAAAAGAGTATTGTGGTTGTGGAATGGTGTTGTATGTATAAGATGAATGGACAGTCCATTGATCATTTGTTGATTCATTGTGAAGTGGTTGCTCGACTATGGATCTATGTCTTTACTTTGTTCGGTATTGAGTGGGTTATGCCGCAAAGTTTCCTTGATTTACTTGCTTGCTGGAATCAGGTGGGGGGTAGGGATCTCTCTAAAGTTTTTCTTTTTGATAAGTAAAGTTAATGTAGAAAAAGCGCAAAGGGCGCAACCCATGTACACAGGAAGTATACAAAAGAGCCCACTACACAAGCTTTAAACTGGAAAAGATGCACAGAGATCTATAAATTCCGCAAGCGTTGACGCTTGCGAAGAATACCCCAAGACCCTCCATGAGAAAAGTGTTTGGAGCAACCTTTTGTTCAATTCTATAATTCCCATTTCACGATCCTCAAAACTCCGCGCATTCCTTTCTCTCCATAAGCACCACATTACACACAACGGGGCCATCCTCCAAAATGGCATGACTGTCCGCTTTCCCCTTTGCCCTCTCCAACTTCCCAAACATTCCTTCAAACTCCCCGGCATCACCCACGTTATACCAAACAGCTGAAAATCATATTCCATACCTCTACGGCAGCCTCACAATGCACTAAAAGGTGATCAATAGATTCGCCACTCTTTTTACACATACAACACCACTCCGTCACAATGATGTTCTTCTTTCGTAGGTTGTCCAATGTTAATATTGTCCCCATTACCGCTGGCCATACGAAAAAAGCCACGCGCGGAGGAGCTTTACTCTTCCAAATATGCTTCCACGGGCCATCCACCGGGGCTGAATTATTCTTCACCTCAAAAAATTTTCTCTTCGTTGGATTCACCACACATGCCTTACCTGTTGGGAATACAGCATCTCGAAAAATCTCGAAACCTCCTCCAATTCCCAATCATGTACAGGCCAAATAAACCTTACATTCCAATAAATAGCACCATTTACTATCTCCATATTCTCCTCCACCCATGCCTCCTTTGCACATGCTATATTGAATGAAGTGGGAAACAAAGTCTGCAGTGATACCTCCCCACACCACACATCCAGCCAAAATAAAACTCAAGACCCGGTTCCTACCTAGAACCACACATGTTGCTTAAACTCATCCCACCCCCTTCAGATACTTTTCCACATTCCCACCCAATACGACCCTCCTACCTCCTTGGAACACCAATCCCCCCTCATCACCTCATATTTAATCTCCACTAATTTCCTCCACCACTCATCTCGTTCATGTGCAAATCTCCACAACCATTTACCCAATAAAGCTCGATTAAATTGAATCAAATTCCTTACCCCTAATCCCCCTGCCTTCGTAGGCATGCAAATTTTGGACCAATTTACTCGTCACCTTCACCTCCCCACAGAAAATCTCTTTGTATTTTTTCGATTCGCTTCACCACTATCACTGGAATTTGAAACAACAATAAGTAGTATGTGGGTATGCTAGATAGCGTACTTTTGATCAACGTTAGTCTCCCACCCTTGGATAAATACATACGCTTCCACCCCGCCAACTTCATCTCCATCTTCTCTATGACCTTATTCCATATAGAGGGGTCCTTATTATGAGCCCCCAAAGGTAGCCCCAAATATATAAACGGCATCGAATCCACTCCACACCCAAGTATACTTGCCACTCCTTCTACATCTTCCACCTCACCTCTAGGAGCAATCACAGATTTTGATAAATTTATTTTCAGCCCCGAAACTGCTTCAAAACACAACAACAGACATCTCAAGTTCCGAAGTTGTTCCACCTTTGGCTCGCAAAATATAATAGTATCATCTGCAAATAATAAGTGCGACACTTCCATTACCTTATCAAACCGCGAACCCACCGAGAAACCAACCATAAGCTCTCTCTCCGCCATTGCCTTCATCATCCTACTAAATGCCTCCATCACCAACACAAATAATAAAGGGGACAAAGGATCCCATTGTCTCACTCCCCAAGAACTACTAAAAAAATCTGCCGGTGTTCCATTAATGAGCACGAAAAAGCGTACAGTAGAGACACAATGATGAATCCAACCTCTCCACCTTTCCCCGAAACCGCATCTCTCTAACATGTATAATAAAAAGTCCCAGTTGACAGGATCATAAGCCTTCTCCAAATCCAACTTGCAAATAAGACCCGATTCCCCAGCTCGAATCCGGCTATCCACACATTCATTCGCCATTAAAACAAAATCCAAAATTTGTCGACCTGGTATAAATGCATTTTGTGTATGTGACACAAGCTTCCCCATTACTGAGTTCAACCGACTAACCAAAACCTTCAAGATTATTTTATACACCCCACTTACCAAAATAATAAGTCGAAAATCCTTTATGTCCACCGCCCCAACTTTCTTTGGAATAAGCGCAACAAATGTAGCATTAATGCTCTTCTCAAATTTACCACTATCATGAAATTCCTTGAAAACCGCCATCATGTCCTCCTTAAGCATCTCCCAACATTTCTGATAGAACGCCATAGTAAAGCCATCCGGTCTAGGTGCTTTATCACCCTTCAATTTCCTCACCACCCCCTAAACCTCTTCTTCCTCAAAACCTTTCTCCATCCACAATCTCTCCCCTTCCTCTATGGAATTAAGATGTTCCATCGAAGGATCTAAGAATGAGGTTGGTCTCCCCTGACACTGCTCAAAATACAGAGCTTTATAAAAATGCACAATATGATCCTGTATAGCTGCCGGATCCTCGGTCCTACTCCCACCCACCATCATTGCTGCAACCGTGCTATTTCTCTTATGCGAGTTTGCCAACCTATGGAAGAACTTCGTATTCCGATCGCCCTCTTTCAGCCACAATGCTCTAGATTTCTGCCTTCAACTCATTTCTTCGTGAAAGAGTGTCTTCTCTAAGTTTTTGGAACACTCATCTCACCTAATTGTCTCCTCCTCCGTTAAATCTCTACTTTCTGCTATGCTATCCAACCCACCCAATACCTCCTCCAATTCCTTACTTTTTCCTATGTCTCCAAAAACCTCCACATTCCATTTTTTGAGATCCCCTTTCAAAGCTTTCAACTTTCGAGCCAACACATAACTGGAGTTACCTTCGAAAGAATAAGAGTTCCACCAGCTCTTGACCTACTCCACGAACCCCTCCGCTTGCAACCACATATTCTCAAACCTGAAGGGTATATGACCCCTCCTTCCAATTCCACACTCCAATATCACTGGAAAGTGATCTGATAATACTCTAGGAAACCTTTTTTGGCATACATCTAGATAGCGTTCCTCCCATTCTTCAGATATCAAAAATCTATCAAGTCTAGACCTTGCACGCCGATTAGACCAAGTGAGCCCTCCTACCATTGGAAGATCGCTAAGCCCATGCTCGAAAATAAAATCAGCAAAAGCAGTCATTGCTTGCGTTTGTCTTGTAGCACGTAATCGTTCTCCAGGGTTACGCACGACATTAAAATCCCCTCCCACACACCAAGGTCGATCCCACACATTCATTACACCTCCCAATTCATCCCAAAAAGTGCTTCGGATACCAGCATCATTTGGCCCATAAACACCCGCAAAAGCCCACTCAAAATTATCTGTGACACTTCGGAAGACACAGGCTACTACAAAATGCCTACACATTCCTCGACCTTCTCCACCACTCGTTGATCCCACATTAATAAAATACCTCTGGATGCACCCGTAGATCTCAAGTATAGCCAACCAACATGATTACACCCCCACACACTCCGAATCACCTCAATATTAATAACCTCCACTCTCTTAGTCTCCTCCTAATCTTCACTCTTTTCTCCGGCTCATTCATACCTCGCACATTCCACAAAATTATTTTTGGCTTCATTAACAAAATTTTCCAGCCCTCCCTTTTCCATTCACTTTACGCGATCCCTTCGCATCATAGTTCACTGTGCTTTCCAACCGTTTTAATTCACAATTTCCTCGATTCCCCACTTTATCATTCCCATGTTGACCACTGCCCCTTCGCCCATTTGCTCTATTGGTCTCAATGGCAGTAAACAGTGCCAGCAACTCCTCCTCATGCCCATTGCACTTGAGCCCCAATTCTTGACAAAATTCTAGCACCCTTTCTAAAACCCAATCCGAAGACACAGATTGAGTTAATCCCGCTCCCATAACAGCTAAAGGTGGAATATCTAAGAACTTTGCCCCCCCCCCCCCAAAAGTTCATCTAGTAGGCCAACCCTTTCTATTATTTCACCAACCCCCTCACCAACACCCAGACACTGCTCGGTCTCCCTCGACTCCACCGTTTCTTCAACATCCCCACCTTCAGATTTCTCCGTAGGTGTCACCACAAACAAACCCACCTCACTAGTAGTTTCTGCGCCACCTGGTCCCTTAGTTGTCGCATGTGCGTCTCCGGCAGTCTTTCCGGCAAGGTCTGGCCTTTTCGAAAGCTTACCCACGAACTGACCCATAGCTTCTATAGCTCCAAACGAATCTGTTCTCCCCTCTTCGGCCCTGTCTGCGTCAATCTCATCCTACTCAGCTATCCCTGTTGCCACCTTGCCTCCTGTCACCATCTCTAGTGCCATGAAAACGAAGCCGACAGGGTCTGGGCCGTCTCTGGTACCGTCTTCAGCCATCTCTGTCTTGTTTTCAGCTTGCCCAGCGTGTCCTTCCTTCTCATCGCATGTTCTGTGCTGATAAACTCCTTTGATTGCTCCAGCGTCCTACTCCGATCATTCGCCAGCAATTCTGCAATCGCCGGTTGGTCTGGGCCGTCTCCAGTACCATCTTCGGCCATCTCTGTCTTGTTTTCAGCTTGCCCAGCGTGTCCTCCCTTCTCATTGGCATGTTCAGTGCCGAGAACCTCCTTTGAATGCTCGGGCGTCCTACTCCGATCATTTGCCGGCGATTCTGCAGTCACCAGTTGGTCTGGGCCGTCTCCAGTACCATCTTCGGCCATCTCTGTCTTGTTTTCAGCCTGCCCAGCATGTCCTTCCTTCTCATCGGCATGTTCAGTGCCGAGAACCTCCTTTGATTGCTCCGGCGTCCTACTCCGATCATTCACCGGCGATTCTGCAATCGCCGATTGATACATGCGGTCCACTGTTTTTGGGCGCCATCTTCTGGTTCTGGGTGGGTAACGGCGTACGTATATCTTATGGTATCAATTGATTATTTGAAGTCTTGTGGGTTTGTCTACTGGCTCCACAACTAGTTTGGACTGATCAGGCCCATTCTTGTTCTCCCCTCTTGGGGCCCAGTCCTTCAACCCATTCCCCTCTTTACCTTGGCCCATCTGACTCTCCTTCCCCTTATTCCCCCAACCCAGCTCCTACCCCTTATTCCCCCAGCCCATCTCCAACCCCTTAGCCAACCCTACTCCAGCTTAAATAAACAACTGGCTATCTCGCGATATCCTCCGGGTTGTGTGGCGCCAGAATTTCCTTTCGTTGTAGGACGTGATCTCCATTCATGATCTCCAAAATTTGCACACCTTCCTTACTTAGTTTTGGATCCCCCTCATCGGCTGCCTGTGTACCAAGATCTCCGGCCGTGATTTTTTCCCCAACCACCGCCACTGCATAGGAACGCCGGTTTTGAAGCCCCGTCTGCTGGTTTTGGAGCCCCACCGGTGGCATCACTTTGGTCCCTCCACTCGCCAGTCTTTGGATCTTCCCCTCCGACTCTCCCCCCCATTAATCACCCCTTCTCTATTCTTCTCAAAATGTAACTTTAGCCTCTGCAATTGCGATCGGCGATCTTTCCATCCCTTCCCTTCATGCCCCTCCGGTATAATCACAAAACTCCTCCGTCCTCCCACCATATTCCGACAACTCCAAGTAATTGCCATAGGAATTCTTTCTTCGCTGCATCACGTACGAAAAGCTACCAAAGCGAAAAGTCCTCCAATTGTCACGAACGATCTCAATATTTGTCAAATAGTCCCAGGCACTCACTAACCAGAAAATAGTTGGCCATGCCATGATCACTTCTCGTGTTTTTCCCCAACTCCTCTCCGCCAGTTGGACTCCACCTTGAACATTCGATCTAATCTCAAAGGATTTAGTTTCTACATAGAAATACCCCAGATAACCCATTTTCCGATCAACACTCAATGACCCTCAACCTACACTACCTGAGCACTAATCAAAATTCACACGCACCGCCACTAGCCCTCACGCGCCGCTGGGACGAGAGAGAGATTCATGCTGACGTGGCAAGAGAGAATTCTAAAACATAAAGTCCTACCGGTATGGCGGATGGTTCCATTGTGCGTCAGTAAGTGTATCTGGAGGGAGAGGAATGCCCAAACTTTTGAGGATAAGGAGTGTTCGGTAGATGGGATGAGGAAAAATATGGTCTCTACATTACACTTGTGGGCGTTGGCTCACCACCGTATTGTTGTCCCAACTATTGAAGAGTTCTTGAATATGTGCTCTTCGTATATTCCATAGGGGTTTCCTTTGTATATATCCTATGTATAAGGGTTGCGCCCCTCTGCGCTTTTTCAATAATATTCACATTAATTATCAAAAAAAAAAAAAAGAATTGATAATCGGAGGGCACTTTACTGCCTTGCCCTAGAAAACGCTTTGGATTTGCCCACACAAGTTTCAGTACAGTTTTTTCCAGTATCACGGTGCTAAAATCACTAGCAGAAAAAGGTTTCTTGTGGACAAGTCTCAAAAATAAAACCAAAAAAACTCAGCAATCATGTAGCCTTATAGTGGATTATTAACATGGTGTCCAACATGTTCTTTCAAATTCTCACAAAGAATTCTCCAAGGTGTCAATTATCAATTCTCACAAATCCAAAAGTCATATCAAAGTTGATGGTTCAATAGAGAAAGTGTTCCATGTGACTATACGTGTTGTTGGTTGCTCCCACAATAGGAGTGACGGAAACTCCCACATTAGCTAGTGGTGGCGTTTCAACACTCGAATTATTTAAAAAAGTTACCATTTATTGTAGTTTGCATGAACAATTTGGACACAAAAGGTGGAGGCGCAATACTCTTGTTGTTGTTGTTGTTGTTGTTGTTATTGTTATGTAGCCTACCACACATCTTATTATATAGGTTTAGAGAAATATAACAACGACCAAAATGTTAAAGTGTTGATTAAATTATTAAATTTATCTCTTCCTATCAGTTTAAACTTTTGAGATAAAGTGATGATTTGACATGGTATCAAAACCAAAGGTCATGGGTACAAACCTTAACTTTGCCAATTCACCTCCCATTTAAATTCAATATTCCACGTGTTGGGCCTCACTATTAAAAAGGAGTTTGACCCCACATGTGAGAGGATTGTTAATCATACTTCCACTTATCGTAACAAATCCTTTTCATAGTTGTAAAGTGTTGGGATATCCGGATAAGAAGGGGAACATGGTTTGGTATCTAGTGATATATGCAACAAATATGTACGTTCTTACATACTAACATATATGCGTAGGTACTATTGATACATGCATGCACAAAAAGTGAAAGCAGAAAGTTGCACTTAATAACTTTTTCTTTTTATAAACAAATGGAATTCAGTAAAAAGCGCAAAGACGCAACCCAAGTACAAAAGAAATATACAAGAGAAATACCTAATCAGAAAAAAAAAACAAAAAAAAACAAAAACAAAAACAAAAACAAAAAAAAAACAAAACAAAACAAAACATAAAAAACAAAAACAAAACAAAACAAAACAAAAACAAATATCTAGAAAATCAGATCAATTTTAAATAACTGGCAGATTAATTTTAACACGTACCATTTCTGACTTCAACTGTTGTGCTCTCTCCAACAGCTTCATTTCCATTTCCTATTTCCAAACGGAAAAGCATTAATTAGTCTTAGACATTCTGTTGGGCACATAGTGTCTACCTTTTGCATAAAAGGTCACTACGTCCTACCCGCACTCGGCTTTTCTTAGCTTCCTGGACAGCATCCTCACTGCATCCTTCAACTTCAGTTGCTGGTTCAGCTAATAAAAAAATTCGATCCAGGTACACCAAAACTGGATCTTGGCCAAGCCTGCTCCAGGGAACCTTATGGTGGAAACATCAAAACACCACTTTAAGGACATGCATATATTAGCTGCTAATGAACAGTATTCATATGATACTCAGCTGAAAATCCTCCCAATAAATCAGGAATTTGAAATGGTTGGATAATAAGAAAGCATTCAGAAGGTAAGATTTGGCAGTTCAACAATAAGTCGTTCACTTCAAACCCACCAATGGCAGTAAATGTCTATGCATAACATTTTTAGTTTGCAAATTATGTTGTAAACATCCCTTGAACCTGTCCACCACCATCCCCATCCCCCAAGAGAAAGAGAGGGGGAAGGGGGCGGAAGGAGTACAGAAGGGTGATCAAGAGAGAGAGAGAGAGAGAGAGAGAGATAGGATTTCAACATGGCAGAGATCACTATCAACCACCTCTACAATAATTGTTTATGACCAAAAAACTGTTTTGTGTATTTGTGTGTACTGAACGAATGATGAAAGGATGAAGAACACAACCATATTAAGCAAGAGATAAATTTACAAGCAACCACACAAGAAAAAGAACAACATCCAACAACCCTTTCACTAAGAAAAATACTCATATGTCCTTTGTCCTTTTAATTAGGAAAGGAGTCTGGTTAACCAATTGTCTAAAGAAATGCACCTTCTTACAAGAGACCCCAAGGACATACGAGGCCAAAATCACTATCGCAAGGTCCCCATGTCCCAAGCTTCCTTGCTTGCTATACCTAATCCAAGTAATAATGGCTGAAGAGTCACCTAAAGGTCCCCAACCCAGCTCCTCAATACATTTTAGGCCAAATATATATATAACTGCTAAAATAATGATTTAGTGAATAAATTTACCTCTTCCTATCAACTTAAACTTTTGAGACAAGTAGCTGATTTAACATGGTATCAGAGCCAAAGGTCCTGAGTTCAAACATTGACTCGATCATTTACCTCCTATTTCAATTAAATATTCCATGTATTGGGCCTCACCTATTGAAAGGGAGTTTGAGCCCACATGTGATAGAGTGTGTTAAAGTGCTGATTAAATAATTAAATTCATTTATTCCTATCAGCTTAAGCTTTTGGGACAATTGGTAATTTAACATGGTATCAAAGCCAAAGGTCCTGAGTTTAAACCTTAACTCCGTCAATTAATCCAATTTAAATTAAATATTCTACGTGTTGGGCTTCACCTATTAAAAGGGAATTTCATCCCACATGTGAGAGGAAGTGTTAAAGTAATAATTAAGTGATTAAATTTACCTATTCCTACCAGCTTAAGCTTTTGGAACAAGTGGATGATTTAACAAAAACAAAAATGAATCAAGTTGTAGTAGACAACTATGCCTACAATTTCAACTTTACCTACCAAATAGTAACCATCAAATTGAGCTTAATATCGACTCTTAAGAGCTTAGTAGACCTCTATCTTTTCACCTCACCTCCCAAGTAAACAGGAGAAAATACCTTTGAATCTTACAATTAGATTCGGCACCTTAATTACTCTTTTACAATCCATAAAAGTTTCATGCAAGTTAACAAATATCCTAGCTACTTTCTTGTACCACCACTGATATATATGCATACATCAGCATGCATGGGCGGAACCAGACGTTTGAGTGAGGGGGGACGGAAAAAAAAAATTTAAGGAGAAGAAAACTAATTTTTAAGGGTCTACCTCATAAAAAATATAATTTTAGATGGATATTTAAATTTTTGGGGGACTTAAGTCCCCAATCCTTGTGCTAAGTTTGCCCCTAAAATAAATTTGGTTCATAACAGAAAGAGGAAATAGAAAGTTTTTTTTTTACTATAAAACTTGTAAGGTGTGAAAAATAAGCTTTTCCCTCTTAACTAGCTATTTTCCTATTACCGGTAGAAAAATAAAATAAACAAGAAAGCCTCAAGTTACTTCTCTTTTCACAATGCACAAGTCTTTTCACACTGCACAAGAAGTGCAGCCTTGTGCAATGTGAAAAGCTGCACATCTTATGAAAAAGGATTGCAGTTTCTTTTCTTATTTGACTTTTGAATATTGTTTTACTTCTTTGTACACCGTAAAAGCCACATTCTTTAACTTTGAGGGAGCAAAATAGTAATAGGGAGGGACAAAAAGTGAAATATGAGGGGTAATAGTAGACTTTTGAAGGAATTTTAAAAAATTTTGGGGGGACTAGACGTAGGTCCGCCCCTGTCAGCTTGTCAGAATCTTCAATATTCCACAAATCTTTCATAACAGAAAACGAAGGGAGACCCCTTGTCTAAGGTGCATAGTAGCAGATTCAAAAGGCAGGTTCTTTCTTAAATCTTGTTACAGCCAATATAAGTTAACCATGTTCCTTGCCTAATGCAAGTTTCCAAGTCCAACTTAATGGTGGTAGGTTTTCTAGCATTCCCAAGTGAGTGAGAGGCACGGAATTCCTTTGGTTGTACGACAAGTAAACTGTTCAGATAACAATGCTTAGGAAAATAGCTTTGGATAACTCACCTTCCAAAAAGGAAAAAATAAATAGGACCTGTTCTTATATATATATATATATATATATTTTGTGTGTGTGTGGAAACTGGAAACCAAACAAAATCAAGGCAAATATCTAAAATTATTTCAATATTGAGCCTTGGACATGTAATAGCTCTGAAGTAACCAGCTCCTAGCCCAATAAAACTTATTTTATTCGGTTAGTCATACACTTCACAAGTTTCTAGTAATTCACATGCCATCATTAAATGTTAGAAGTCTTCGATAAGAATCTACAACAAACTAAAATGCATTTGTTTATGATCTTCTACTCTGACAACATCTCAGATAAGAAACTACAACAAACAAAAATACATTTGTTGATGATCTACTCCGACAACATCTCAGATGCTACCACAGAAAATACTTTATTTAAAGCAGGTGATGATACGTTCAATGGTTACTGTTAACCACCTTTCTCCCAAATCTTTGGGATTGCTTTTTCTAGGAATCCATTAAATATAGCTTACAGGTTCATGCATAAAATAGTATCACACAAACACATATCCAGCTATTTACATTTACATACTCATGTTTAAATGGATGGTACGATTACAAAACCAATTCCACCACCAAAAAACAATTTCAGAAAATATAAGAAAATTCAACTAGAAATGCCACCTTGCCATAGAAAAAATCACGAAATTATAAACCAGTAATATCTGAACTCAATCATACTTCAAAAAATGATATATATTGACCTTGTGAGACTGAAACCCAACAAACCTTAAGTTTCACAGATCCTAGAAATCCCGCCTTGACCTTCACAGGCAACTTTAATGCATTGAGTGCCTCAGGCTTCAACTGCATATTTGTTAACTCTACATTCCCTGTTTTATGTTTTAGGTTAAAAGAAGATTTAACTAAATTAAGAAACAATATAATATATGATAAACAAATTTTAAGCTTAACAATGTAATATCCCTACGCACTGGTGAGCTTAATCAGCATTGGAAAATGCATACAATGTACTATTTATTTCTTAACAAAACCACAAGTATAAATGAGCACGAAGTGTTTTATATGCATGTCTATATCTGTTCTTTCCAAAATTATGATACATAATAGTTTAGATCCATATATTCACCATGTTAATTTATTTGTAAGTCATAATATAAAGAAACGCGATAGAAGTAATACATCTTAAGTCAATGTAGTCAGTAGAAAGATATTGTTCTCTCTTTTGGGGGGGTGGGGCGAGAGAGGGATTACAGATACGCCATAATAATATAAGGGGGAGAAAAATTCAATTCAAGAAGCCAGAAAAGAAATGAAAATTATGATTATATACACTTAAATTAATAGTGAGGGTGAAACTTAATAAATAAATTCTTTTTTTTTTTTAATAAGTAATTTTTTGTCCCAAAGGAGAGGGGGAATGAGAAATTCGAACTAGTAACATTCACTTCATAAGGCATATTCCCAGCCGATTGAGCTACCCCTTAGAAACTTAATAAATAAATTCAAAAAATAAAATAAAAAATCAATTTCCTACCCTAAGTTTTAGATCAGTTTCTAATTTTTTCAAATACTCAATTTCATAACAGTATCCATGTGAAATCTTAATTATACCCTTAAGGAAAAAATATCAAAAAATAATAAAAATAAAAATGCAAAAAAAGTTATAAAAAAACTGGCTTTTTGCATTTTTACTTTTTTTGCATTTTTAGGACTGTAAATGAGATTTCCCATGATGTCTATTTATTAATTGACAAAAAAAAAAAAAAAAAAAAGGACAGAAACATCTAGTTGAAACTCAAATAAAACGCATGGAGCTACTTGCAAAACATAGAAATCCAAGGAAAAAATTGATGCTAATCTCAAACTCAGAGTAGTAAATTGATATTTTCCCAAATAAATTCTTTAAAACGTTTTGCCTCCTTTTTGCCACGACAGAAAATCAAGTAGAATAAGAGTTCACTTTAGATAAAAAGGAGACCACAACACACCTTTTTTCCCTGATAAGTAAATCAAATAATAGACGCCAAGGAGGGGCACTTCAAAGAACAAAAGTAATTAAGAGAGAAGAACTAATGACATAAGAAAGAACAAACAATAGCTAAAACCATGTAAAATTCTATGAAATCTAGAAAAAAAATAATCCACAATGTGAGAATAAAAGTTTGCCATTCAAGTATAAAGCATGCATGGAAAAACAATTTTTTGATATCTCCAATCTTCTTCTCCCCTACATAAAACCATCCATGAGCACCAGAGAAAAGGGGGGAAGAAGGAAAATTGAGTTATAGAGCTATAACCAGGTGAAAATAAACAGCAGCATGATATCTGTTAGGTTTTTACTGTTGAAAAATTCAATATCAAGATATGTTTGATTTTAAGTTTTAAGTTTATGGTTAAGTAAAAGTTGATACAAGACATAAGCATGCATTCTGTCCAACATTGACCTAGTCGAATTAAAATGATCATAACTTTTGATTTCAAGATCGGATGAAGACAAACTTTGTGGCATTGGAAAGCTTACTCAAAATTCTACAACTTTGTATTCAATGAAAAAATTTTAATTCCCATGTTTACAGGATCAAAATAGGCTGTAAAGAAAAGACAAAATAGCTAGTTTGCAATTGAGTTTGAACGAGTTTTTGATAGTGCAACTCGTTCAAACGAGCTACAACCGAGCACATACTCATTTGTAGTCCCATTCGAACGCGCTCTAACGCATTGAAAAAGCTGAGAAACCCTAGCCACATTCAAACAAGCTCACTTACTTGTTCGAACAAGCATTGAAAATCTGCATAATTTCATAAACCAACTTTCAGATTTGAGGACTACTTTCCCAAGTCTCTTTAATGGCTTTTAGAGCATGATTTTTCAAGAGACTTGAGGCATTATTTCTAGACAACAAAGAGCCTTTTTCTTCATGTGCTAAGAGAGAGTTTAAGTTTTATGCTTTCAATTGCATCTCTCATGAAGTGTTTGCTTAAACAACACAAAGATCATAAACACCTTTCGGCCATAGGAATTCTGGAATTGCATGAGGATATCAAATAGAAGAATTGTCTAGAGGTTTTGGAAGAGCTACTGCGATAGAGGACAAGCGAGTCACTTATCTAGTACAAGGGTGTGTCAACTACAAAAGTTTTATAAGTGTGAATAGCTTGTAATCTCTCTATTCTTCTACAGTTGATTAATTTTTTGTGTTTGGTTGTCCCAGAGTGGTTTTACTTTTGAAGAGTATTTCTAAAGGTTTCTACTTTGTCACCAAAATCTTTGTATTGATTATTTTAATGTTTTGCTTGATTTTGGTATTCATATATGTAGTGTTTGAATTGAAAGTTGATGACTTTATTAATTCTTGTTGTTGTTTAAGATTGGATATTCATTATTTAGTAACTTGGGGTCTCAAGTCTAAACTAATGTGATAGTTTGTTTTTTCAAATTCTACTGTGGGTGTTTTAGGATCAAATGCAAAGCACAGTTAAAGATCTCCATATTTCAATCAGAGAGGAAAAATGGCTCAAGCTATCATTTGGTTGAAGAGTACTCAAGAGCTTCGTAAAGTTCCAGCACTAGGCAATGGCATTTCTAATACAATAGCCAAAGAATTGAATCAGCTACGAACTCTCACCCCAAGTTTTCTAACATTGATGCATTTACCCAACATTTTAGCTTTTATTGTACAGAGTATCTCGTTATCATCCTTTTTCAACAGTTAGCTCTTTCCTCTCGTATTCACATTTCAATTCCATACAAGATCAACCACCATCTCCACGAACCAATACTCTCTCTCACTCTTTCCAACTCTCTTCCTCACTCGAATTTGACAGTTCGATCATCCAGAAACACCGTTGAACGCCATTTCATGGCCTAGAAAATTTCGAATCGTTCTCATATTCCTGAATCGGAACCATTTCTGAGCAACGAACTTGATCGCAGCACACAAGAAGCTTCACAATAAAACCTCAAAAAAGCTAAAGAAATGAATGAGATAAGAGAGAGGAGTGATTCGAACCTTGCCAAACACTGATCTTGAGGGCCTCTTTGTTGAGTCCCCTCACATAGTTCCCTAGGTACTTCTGCAACAAAAACGCCACTTGATCCTCCAACATCTTCTTCTCTCCTCCTCCTCCGCCTCCTCCTTTCTTCAACGTCCGATCAGATTCCCATTACACAACACCAACAAGAAGAACAAAGAAAATTCAAACAAGCGAGACTCAGAGAATGCGTGTTCGAAGAACTTTGAATCAATCGCGCAGAGATTGGATAGATATTCGCAAAAGCTTCAAGGCCCACGTCGACCAGTCCGAGAAGACGCTAGAGGTTCTTTCGGGGATTGGGAGTATCCGAGCTCACCGATAGTCTATCTCCCCATGCAATAGGCTTCCGCCACGTGAAATTTAAATCACGTGCTGTGCGTGTGAGAGATAAACGGTATCCATTGGAAATCTAGAGCAACTAGCTGTCTAAAATTAATTTAAATGATTCGGTCACTTATTTGAACAATAGGGATGAAAATTAAAATATTATAACAAAGAGATAAAAACTATAAAAATTTTAAAATTTAAGGAGTAAAAATTAATTTTAAAGAGTTCATTTTATAAAAATACATAAATTTTAGAACAAAATTGATTAAAATTTTTGCGTAGTTTTTTTCTTTTTTTTTTTTTTTTATGAGTAAGCACGTAGTTTTAAGTTTGGAAGTAATTAATGTGATATAAAATTAATAGAAATTTTGAATTTTTCTATTAAAAAAATTGTTTTATTTTATAGTTGATTTTGTATTTGAATAATAATAAAAATTAATTAATGCGATTTTAAAAAAAAAAAAAAGTAAGGTTTTTCATGTTCATTGCCAAACAAGGCCGTAGATCTTATACATGCTTTATTGTATTAACGGCCAAAATTACCATAGGATTTAGAATACGGATAAGGGATTGAAAGATAGGGTGGAGCTGTCCGTTCGGTAGCTAATTTCCCTCCCGTGGATCCGGATACACCGAAAGAGGGACCACTTTCTTAATTTGTTAAATGCGGTGGCGTGATGACGTGGGGCTCAGCGGTTCAAGAGCTGAAAGACACGTGGCTCAACATGACGTTTCTTTACTTGGGTCCAAACTAGTTCATCATGGACCACTACTTTTCTTTGATAAAAATTAAAAGGAACAAGAAGTAGACATAGAAGTAGACATCGGCCCATATGGGTCCAAACTAGTTCAGCGAATATATTTGCTCCTCACGTACTATCACCACGTATGGGCCCATATGACTTTTTCTAAATTAGACTTTGTTTGTTTCGAACAGAAAAAAAAAAAAAATATATATATATATATATATATATATATTTTCAACAATAAAAATGAGCGACAACGAAAAACGGTCAACAACTTTGGGTAACCTCAGCGGAGATCCAGCAATCACTAGCAGTGGTTTGGTGATTCGAACTCAAAAAATTGTTTACGAAATTAAAGCGGAAACTATTTTTCAAAACGAAATAAGTTTTTTCGGTCATTTTCAATTTGGCTATTATTTTCTGTCACACCAAATTTCAAAAAAAATACGATACATTGAAACAAACATAATCTTAGTTTAGAGGAAGCTTTCTTGAGCTCCATTTATAAAAAATTTATGCCTCTTAACATCTAAAAAGTGTATGTTTTTTTAATTTAAAAAATAAAAACAAAAAAAAAAATGTTATTCCACAATGTTTAAGAGACATATAAATTTTATAGACCGAGTTAGATGAATTTTGGAGAAAATCAATGTCTCTATATAAATACACAAAATATAAGATTACAAAAGTAGCGATTTGATTCCCATAAATAGTCTCAATGTTTGATACCAGGTTTGAAATAGACGTGCACACAAGATGATGAAATATACAAGGACTCATTAGGAGATGCAGAATATGCTTTTCAAACTCATGCAAGCAAGGTATATTTTTGTACAAGTCCACATATTGAGCAAATAAATGCAGTTGGACCAGTGTGATGCTTGGAGGTTTTTCTTCTTTCTTTTTCCTTTTTCCTTTTTCCTTTTTGTATTTTCTATATTTTTCCATGTGGTGTTGGAGTTGCTTCTTGCTTAGTTAGGTGAAATATAATTTTGTTTTTGTAGAGTTTTGATCATGTGTCCAGTTACTATTAAGTATATGATAACAACATACAAGATCATGTGTGTGATTGTTTTGTTAGGCTAGGTGGAGCCTGGTTTGTATTCAACCCGATTTGCACCCAACCTGGTTCGATGTTGGAAGTGCTACAATTTAAATGCGATTCTTTCTAAGGCTTAGTCCATAGAACGGAGGATAGGCCCAAGCCAGAGTGCCCTGGGAAATTGTTTTGGCCTATTTTGGTATTTTGACCCAGTTGAGGGCTGCATTTATAATCGCTTCTAATTGTAGGGTTTTGTACGGATGTAATTGACGCCTCCTATATTGTTTCTCTCGAAAACAGTAAAATCTCGTTCAAACTCACGTAGTAGTTAATGTGAACCATGTAAATCTATATGTGTTTGTGATTGCTTTTTTTTTTTTTTTTACATTCTTCTTACTTTTCGCATCTCATACCAATTCTAAAAAATATGATAGATTTCCTAATATATTTTTCATCCATCCACCAAACAAAAGCTAAAGACATATTCTTTCATTACTACACATCTTTAACAATGAAAACTCATCACAGATACGAAAAATTATGCTTTATGACAATTTCCAATATGAAAATTCAAGAAATTAATCACCTATTTTAATTTGTTTTATATACGTGTTATAAAATAAGGATATATATACAATTACATGCATTCATTCTAGCAATTAATTAATCACCCATAAGATCTTTCTTTAACTGCCTATGTTGTTGGATAATCAAGACTGAGCCATTGATGTTGATGTCTGAAGAAGCCAGAAGATCTCCGACCGTTCCAAGCTCAGGACACTCCTCCCAGTCACAAATTCCGGTTGTCAGTGGTGAGTGCCCTCTCCCACCTTTGCCTACTATGAACAACGAGTACATGTCTCCAATGCCTCTCAAAGCTGCCACTGTCTCTGTCGCATTGTTCACACTCTTCTCCACATACCCAACTTGACCCGAGGTCACATACCTAATTAATCAACATATTAATTAATATTCATGGTTATATGAAAACTAGAAATAATAAACATAAATGATGCACATACTTCCAAGTGTTTACTCTTGATTTGGCAGTGAAAATCACCAATAGGAAATACTTCACTTACTCCACCTGAATTATCACCCATTTTGCAATGCTCCTTAAAGTTAAAAATCTCTCAATTTATTGTATGTTTAATTTTTTTCAAAATTTCTCCATTAAGATTTTCCGTTAAATCCCAACAAAATTCTCAAAGATGAAGGCACGGATATTTTTGCAAATTCCGTTAAATTTGGACCAGCGCCTTATTCTTTGCAATTTTTTCTTCTATTTTTTGTTTTTTAATTCCTATAACAAATGGAGATATTTTGGAAAATGTTAACGAACGGGTTAGATTGCAAACAATTGAAAGACGGATACACTAAATTGAGATAAATTGAACTTTATGGGAGACATTGTAAAAGTGATGACAACTCAAGGAGTAAAATCAAATTTTCCCTATACAGTATGTATATATAAAAACCTGTCCAAAATCTAACGGGTATTTTCACTACCACACTGGAAAGTAAGTACTTGAAAATACCTATAGCATTTCTCAATTATGATAACTACAATGAGGATGTCTCTCATCCTTTGAGTATCACACAAAAAGTATAAATTATGAAATCAAGACACGCATGAGGCTATGAGCTATTGTGCACAATCATGCCACAACCAAGTTTGTAGTTGGCGTCTTTTCATGGAACTCATTTGTTGAACTGTGGTAGGTCACGCCATTTATTTGGCCCATTTTCTATATATTATTTGTTCAAGGGTCTATGCTGAGATGCTTCACCCCTTTTTTTTCTATTAGTTTTTCTTTTGGTAATACAATTTCAAAAAATAAAAAATAAGAGTGTTAGTAGTTTATAGGTATACTATTGGAAATATGTATGCAAATCAACAATTTGAGCAATGAAAATTAATCGTAAAAAAATAAATAAATAAATAAAATAGGGTCATAAATGAAAACCTCATGAAACTAACATAAAATGGATAATGGTACCTATTATAGAAGTCGGTCAAGAAAGAATTGTCAACTTCATTCCTGCCATTCCCAGTCTCTAGTCTTGATAGTGCCATTAGCATCCCATCATCCTCATCTGATGCATTATCAGTATGGGAATTGTGTACACTTGATGATGATAATAACGAAGCTGGTTGGAACCTAATGACAGTCAAATTTACACGAGGATGAGCGGCAATGCGTCTACTCCACGCCACGGCCTCACGATCATCAGGACCACCAAAGAAAAGAGTTGCAACCTGTGTTAACTTACCAATTACCTCAAAAGCTTAAACTGATAAAAAATAATTCATTTAATCATTTAATTGATATTCTTACAACCTGTTGTATAGATTCAGAGCCAAGTAGTTGTGAGAACCCGGGGACCCCTTCGGTTCCTCGGTTCACGATGATGCCAACAGAGCATGGGGCATGGCGAAGAACCTTATGGTTGGTAGTCCTAATGCCCTCCTTTCCATTATCCATTTTCCCGTCAATTCGTTGGTGCTTGTGAAATGGGAGGAGAATAATGGAGACTCGCATGTCCTCAGCGATGTTACACACATCCTCATATAAGCTTGCAAAGGCTGATACTGCTTTCCCCACATGGATAAAAATTTTAGTCTCAGCAGTAAATGTATCCACAGCTTCATGGATTCCTATCACATCATTTCCACCATAGTCTTCATCATCACTAAGTTCATTTTGTTCTTTTTCATGATAAGATACTTTGGTCCTGCATTTTTGGAGTAGCTCTATTAGGTGCATCAAATAAGGGGTGGTAGGTGCTGTTTGAGACCCGCTTAATCCTGATATGATTCCAAGTATGGGCGATACCTGTTAAAATATAAATTAATTAAATGATTAAATTCATCTTTTCTTATTAGCTCTTTTGGGATCAGTGATGATTTAACATGTTATCAAAGTAGAGATCATAAGTTTGATCTCTTACTCTATAATTCACCCACTATTTTAATTAAATATTTCACTTGTTGACTTATTAAGGGGAAGTTTAAACCCACACGTGAGTGTAAGTGTTAGAATATAAATCAAATGATTAAATTCACTCTTTCCTATCAGCTTGAGCTTTTGATACTTTACATTTCAATTAAATATTTTACATATTGAACTCAGCTATATATTAAGAAATTAACTATTTTGGAATAAGTGGCAATTTATCAATACCTGACGAGGTCCAAAAACACATGCCAGCAACCTAAGCTCTTCACCGGGGTCATGGATTTCAAGTGCTGTTCGCATATTTCCAAACAATCTTTCTTCTTTTCTCAATAGGAAAGCCACAACCGGCCCCGAAATTAATGTGTTAAGCACTATTGATATTAGGAACAAGTTGTAAGCTTTTGGACTCCACACCTGTAACAATTACCCAAAGAGCATATGTATCAAAATCATACTTTGCTAGTCATAATTAAAGAGACAAACTTGATATATATATATACACTAAGAAAACCTTACGATACTTTGCTAGCATATTATGATACTAAGTGTTTAATATAGCTTAAGTATAATCTTAATTTTGTGTATATAAGTTATTGGGTACTATTCCCTTGCAAGCTGATTTTCAATAACAAGTTCTACCCACTATTTATATCATTTTGTATCAAAGCCACTACGACGTCGCATGAGATCGAACGCAACACGTCGAGTGCGATGTCAAATGGGCTTCGGCTTTCTGGTTGAGTCACGGAGGAAGTGACATATAGTCCAAATTAAAATATCTCTGCACTATGTATATGCATATTGTTATGCCATTAAATACTAATAGGTGAGTGGAGCCGCCAAAAGAGAAATAATTATCATCGGGTCCGTGTCAATAGAGTAAGCCGCCATGGACATCGGCTACGAAGCGAGATATTTAAATACAATATTAACTACGTGTAATATAAGCTCTTGGGCACCCTCTCCTTACAAGTTAATTTTTAAGAGTGATCACAGTCATAGTTAAAGAGACAAACTCCATAGAATAATAAGAAAAACTTACAATAAGCAACTTTGAGGCAGAGCCTATAAAGAGTATATCAGCATGGCCTTTGAGGTTCATAACGAATCCGATAAGAACTCCCTCATTCAATGGAATCTTTAGGTACCGGCAAGCAGCAAGTGTGCCACCAATCTTGCTGCCAATGCTCAACAACACTAGGATCAAAACAATAAGTACATTCCCCCAATTATTCAGAAATATCCCATTAAATTGGAAGCCAATGTATCCAAAGTAAATGGGAAGTATAAAGTTGTGAACAGAATAGGTGAGTTTATGCAACAATGTCCGAGCAGTTTTTCCTTCTCTAGGGAACATCAAGCCAATGACAAAGCAATTCATTATGCTATTATAATTAGCCCATTCCATAAACATTGCACTGCCTATAACAAACGACAAGATAATAAAAACCTCTGTATTTTTCAAGTACTTTTGGGTATGGTTTCGTTTGTTGAACCAATTAGATAAGTACTTGTTTATAACCATGACTAAAACGCTAAGGAAGAAGCAATAAAACCCATATTTGAAAAGGTTTCTTGAATGGCAAGCAAGCATGAAATTGAAAAGCAGCAAGCATGTCATCTCTGCTATCAATGAAGAAGCTATTGCCAATCGTCCCACATCAGAAGTATCAAACTTTAGCTCCCCTGCCAAACGAATCACAACCGGAGAGGCTGTGTATGCTAGGATTAACATGAGGGAAAACACGTATGGTGACTTGAAATGATCATCAACTTCTAATTGATGCTGCAAAAAGAAGGAGCATCCAAGCCCAAAGACAAATCCCAAAAAAACACCTCCATAAGCAATGATGCTCGCTGCACGAATGTTTCTCATTACATAAGGAACATCTGTCTCGAGCCCAATTAGGAACATGAATATGATGCGGCAAAATAGACCAAAAACTTGATAGAAATCTGCAGCAGTTGTTTGAAAAAAAAACCCTTTGATTGGTTTGAAATTTGACAACGCTGAAGGACCCAGCACCATTCCAGCCTAACCAAGAAAAAAAAAAAAAACAATTTCTATGTTAGCTATAGATGTGACAAGTATATGTGTTGGAACTATAAAATAATGGATGGAGATCTCTTCAATTAGGTTGTCTGAAACTTCATAGAAATTTGAGCAGTTTATGAGCAGTTTGTGAAATTTGGACAACCTAATTCGAAGAATCGTTGTTTTAAAATAATTCAAATAAGAAATGCAAAATTATAATATGTCTGTATGTGTGACTACGCTAATGAAAATCTAAGCACCAATCTAGCCTATCATGAAAAAACACACCCACAAACCAATATGTATGTTAGTTGTGATAGGTACATGTGTTGGAACCATAAAATAATGGATGGAGATTTGCTAAATTAGGTTGTCTGAAAGTTTATAAAAATTCTAGCAGTCTCAGATTATCGAGCTTGTTTGTTCCGAACAGCTTAAGATGCATAACCTACCTATTGAGACATGTGAACTTAAAGTCCTCTCTCATAGATTGCTCAATTTTGTGCGAAATTTGGACAACCTAATTCCAAGAATCTTCGGTGTAAAACAATTCAAATAGGAAATGCAAATTCATAACAAGGGATGAAAGACTAACAAAAATTTGAGCAATGGGTCCAGGCTGACCCAAGGCCTTGAGCACAAGGTGAAAGAAGTGGGAGATGACAAGAATGCAAGACAATTGCAAGCCCATTGAGGTGAGAGGATTGAACAAATCATCTCGACAAACCATGCGGTGGGTAGCATCCATTGTTGTGTTAGCTTGCAAGGAAACAAAGATAGAGGAGAGAAAGAAAAAGAAGAACCAAATCACATGCAACTTTTATTAATTATGATGGTATTTTGGGATGAGAAAATCTATCACATTGTTCATATACCCTTCCTTTTTATTGATGATCCGTAAAAATTTAACATCTTTTACTTTATCAACTCTTGACTTACCCAAAAAAGAAAAAAAAAGTTTTAACACCCCCACATTTTTAAGCAAAATGTTAAAAATAGAGGGAGAGAAAAGGGGGTCGAGGCAGTGCTAAAAGGTAGTATTTCATCCATTAGATAGTATTTCATCCATTAGAACATCTCCAACAAAGCATTTATGTGGCTCACAATAGTTAATATCCGACAATATTCTAATAGCACACGAGACTCTACACTTCATACAGACCAGATTATGGGGTAAAGTGGGATATATGGGGATTAAACTGGATATGAGCAAAAATATGATAAAAGAATTATTTTTTAAGTAAAGGCAATCTTAACTGTTTATTTTTTAACAGATTGATCTCTAAAAATAAATAAAATAAATAAAAAATCAATGGAGGCAAGCCAAAGTCGTTTGACAAGCTCCCATGGTGGTTGTCACCATAACTGTCTAAAATAAATGAAAAATGTAGCGATCACATTAGGTCATTGGGCCCATGTCTTTGGACTTCATCCCAAAGGACCACAAGATATCACTTCAATATGGGCCAAATCCCACTAAATTACGTCAGATTTAAAGCAACTTTTCTGACACTTTCTGCCCCCCCAAGAAAAAAATATCAAAACTTATTCAATCCTGATGTTTATTATATTTCTATGAAATAAATCGAGATCATAAACAAAACAAAACTTTAGTGTGGGATTATAATTTTTAAAAAGTGTAATTAAAAATAACAATATAAAAACATAATTTTTAAATATATATATGCTTAATCCTTTCACCACTAATAAACAATCATATCAATTATAATGAAAAATGCCAAAACAACAATCATACATCCATCAAATCGTCCTTCTACTGGCCAAGCTTGGAATGAGTCGTGAAAACCAAAAATGCTTTTCATTTCTTTCTCATATCAGACTGTGGTGTGACTGGTGTGGAATATGTGTTCATTTCCATCTATGGACATCACGGGTCTGTTTCTCATTGCCTTGAAAAAGAATCTGGTCTAATATTGTAGCAAGATTTTATTAACGTATCAAAAATAATTTAAAATGTTTCATAGATGAATAGTTTAGAACTTTTTTTTTTAATTTTTTTCGGGTATATTGGAGAACAACCCCACAAAGTGGAGACAATTATATCAAAATTCAATATAATTTTTTTTTTTGGTCATGTATTTCATATAATTTTTCTTCTGATTAATTTCTAGCTTGAACTCACCTAATTTTGGTTTAATTATAATCTCACCAAAAGCTAAACGACACAACCAACTCTTTCAATTTGGAATGAACTTTTGGTGAATTGTTGTGAGATATGATGTTGGAAACAATCATGACTCTCTCCATTGTCGCTTTGTTCCTACAAACCCACCATGATTTTTTTCTTTTTCTTTTTTACACCCCCAAACTACTTTTCTCTTTAATTTAATTAACAGTTTACTTGCCTCTTCCTGGGTGTTTCCCTTCCCTAAAGTACTTTCCCAAATTCCCACCAACCTTTTTCCAGCTTTCCAGGAAATTCTCTCTCTCTCTCTCTCTCTCTCTCTCTCTCTCAAATGAATTTCAAAGCCACATTAAATGAAAATATCAACTACTATATAACAACATATTATTTTGATTGATTTTGCAATATATGATTTTAATATTTATCATTCTAAAATTTACATATATATTCAATCGTAGATTTTTTTTAAAAAAAATTATATTTATGAAGATAGTTGAGAAATGGTTAATAAAATGAAGTACATCATTTCTTTAATTCATAAGCTTCCAAAAGACTCGTCATGAAAAAATACTTAATATAAAGTGTCATTCGCAGATGACGGATTTAGTATTTGAGAACATATACAAATCCAACTTCAACTTACACATAACAAAGCAGTAATATATGTTAATTTAATGGACTACAATAAAAAAGAAAAAAAAAAACGTACGACGAGAAAACACAAAGGAGGGAAGAACTGCTCCTCCCCTTACATGTTCCTATCCCTCTTCTCCCTAATAGCAATGCTCTATATCTTCACTGTAGTATCTTCTGGACCTTGCTTCAAGAAAACACAAAGGAGGGAAGAACTACTCCCTCCCCTTACCTGTTCCCATCCCTCCTCTCCCAAGTAGCAATGCTCTCTATCTTCTTTGTAGTCTCTTCTGGACCCGGCTTCTGGTGGTTATATATTAAATCTAATTCTTAAATCTAATTTTTCAAACTCAAATATACTCATCGTCGCTAGCCAAAACGTATTATTTTGGGAATGTCTACGCCAAGTCCGACCTTTTAGGTCCAAAAAAAGCCAAAAAATAAAGTTTGAAAATTTAGACCCCCCATCTCTTAAATATAAGTCTGTTTCATAATTATAAGTCCATTTCATAATTATAATTATACATAAGTTGACGAAAGCTGAAGTCCTAGTACTAGTAAGAATTTTTTTGACTATATCTATAATTTTTGTAATTATTGTAACCTTCATAAGTACGAAAATTATGAGTTATCAGACTTTACGCTCTATGATTGCTCTTACTATTTTCTCAGTAATATGTTCTCAAGGGTAAGCTCATCTATGGATTTCTCGGGTCACTAAGTAGAATCTCTCTCCTCCTCCTTTTCCCTTCCTGTACATATATGTCCAAAGAAAAAAACAAAAACCAAAAAAAAAAACTTAATGAAGTGCAAATAAAGTGGTAATTTCGAAGAGAAAATGTAATTAAGCTTAATAAAGTTGTTATAATGCAACACTTTATTAGACAAGTATGATTCAAACAAACGACAAATCTGAAGAAAAGGCTCACAAAACAGAGTGAGAAGGAAAGTTTCATTACAATTTCTTCATTCAAAAGGCTGAAGCTTTTGTTTTACTAGAGATATTTAATATTAATTTACCAAAAAAAAAAAGATAAAAACTCCAAAGAGCCATCTCATGGAGCAGATGCAAGCAACCACAACACTCTCTCGTCTATACTTAAAGATTCACAAATTCAACATAAACAAAACTCCCTCAAAATGGGGTCTCCTTCTTCTCCTCCTCTGTTCTTGGCCTTCTTTTTTTTTCTGTTTTTTTTTCCTTCTTTTTTGGAAAGCTATTAGACATAGATTTTTCTGTTATTTTTCTGTTTTCCTTTTTCAGGAAATATATGATGGTAGGTAGTGCCTCACAATTTTTTTTTTTTTTTTTTTTTTTTTATACATAAATTTGAGCAGCTACCATGGTGCTTGTATCGAAACGACAGTCCTGGGTTTTGTTGGGGGAAGTAGACTCCCTCTGCTGCTTTTTTCTCAAGGCCTTCATAGAAGAGAGACTCCAGTTCTTCTCCTTGGATTCATCTATTTCTATTTGCTCTTGCCTGCACTCTTCACTACAGAACGGTGTGTCTCCTCTGCAAATCCAAACACAGCTCCCATCATTCATCCGTAATAATAGAGGGAAAAAAATTAACATTAAAGCCCCCCAATTCAAGATCATATTGAGAAACGATAAGAACTTTGCATATTGCTATTAAATATCTAAAAGAAAGACAGGAAAAAAGAGGGATAAGTCGGTCTCTATTTCATATTGTTTGAGCCTAAGAAACTTGATGAAATTTAATTCCCAGGATTTCCCAGTTGCAAAAAGGAGCAATTTTTTTGGTTTTAATGATCAAAATAAGGAATCTCAAGATCATATTCTCAATAAATCACACCCTCTTTCGAACCCAAACAAAACACCCACTGATGACTGATCTAAATTTCTAATTTGTTTATTGAAACCCCAAAGAACAGAGTGAGAATAAAAATTACAGAAAAAAAGTGGCTAACCTGTACATGAAGATGTCTCTGTTATCCCCAAGAGGTTTCTTGCAAAGAAAACAGGCTTCCAAGAAATGGGGTTGGGGCTCTTCGAATCTGGCATCATAGAAACGCCCAGATCTAGGAGAAGAAACCGAAACGTTTCTGAAACTCCCCTTCCTGCTATTATATGAAGCGCTGTAACAGAGTGTCCTGGACAATAAAAGGTTGCTGTGGTTGTGGTGGTGGTGATGGTGGCTTCCAGAGATCCCAGCTTCCATGTCAGCCAGAGAGGCCAACCCATCATCTTCCTCAATGAAACATTGCCTTCTTGTATTACTCAGAGACTCCATGAAATCAACAAATTTGTTGTTCTGTTTTATGTTCCAAACACTCTTTCTTTCCTTTGGGTCTTCTCCAAAGTGTAGTACTTTGAGTGGTTTTTCAGAGAGAAACAGAGAGAGAGAGAGAGGTGGTAATGGAAGAGTGGAAGGTATTGAGATTATAAAGAGAGTTGGTGACGAGAGAGAGAGAGAGGGAGCGCAATAAACAACGGCAGGTTTCGAAGAATCCGTGCTAATGAATCCATTGGTTGAAAATACCTGCATCTCTAAGTTCAAAATATTTTCTTTTTTTTGTTTTTTAAGAAGTATTGATATAATCGCCACTGCTATCACCAACTATTACGACGATGCCATGGAGAGTGGGGGGGCGAGAGTTTGTGGCTGTGGGACTGAAGGAGTGGCAGTTTTGTTGTTTCTCCAAGAAAAGTGAGGGTGAAAAGGGACGAAGACTATTCTCGAAATGGGGCCCAAGATTTTCCACTCTTTCTGAGCACGTGGCCCCCACTCGCGACCTAACCGCACATGATCTCAACGTCCAGATCGTACTGGGGAATTAAGGCTTGGCCCCAACGCTCGTACAATGCGCGTAGCCGTAACGTTCACACCGCCCAAGGTCGTTAAGTCTCCTGCCTCGCCTTGCTCGTTAAGTAAAAGAATCAAACTTCCAAAAGAAAAGGAAATTAGAAAACGCGTGTTTGGTTTTTTCCATCTCTTAAATTTAGGGTAATGCTTTTTCTTTTTCTTTTTTTCTCTTTTTTTTTTTCTTTTTTTTTTTTTGCACTTTTCTTAAATTTACTTAAAATATGTTTTCTTTTTTAAAAAAAAAAAAATTCAGGCTCAGAAGTTTTCATGCCATTTTAGTTCAATTTATAAGGTTTTAGTTTTGTTTTCTCTTTATTTTTTTAACTTATCATCCAAGTAATTAACCACATATCATATTACGCTAATTAATTTTCTGTGGCTCTCATTTGACGTGTGAGAGCATTTATAATAGATGAGTCAAATTTTTATGTAAAATGACTTTTTAAAACTCATTTTTATCTAATTTAGTTAGAATTTTTAAATACATTTATATCCGATTAGCTATATTTCTATTTATTCTATTAAAATATTATTTTTTACTCTTTATTGGCAAATATTTTTGGAAAAAAATGAAAAAAAAAATTGAGAAAAATAGAAAATAGATGAGAAAAAACAATAAAAAATAAAATGACTCCCTTGAAAAATGTTACTACATTTAACTTCTTTTTTTTTGCACTTCCAATCAAATATTCATTCTGCATTTTTTTTTTTTTTTTTGCTAATCCAATGTAAGGAATTTTTTACAAATTTTATTAGTCATTTTAGATTATAGTAACATTTAGCTTTTACATTATGACAAAAATTTCCTTTAAACCGGTCCAAAGGAAATATCTTCCAACTCATATAAAATTGTAAACATTTAAAATATACATTAAATTCTTAACATCATTAATAGCAATTTGCTAATTTAGACTAAATTTAATGTATATTTTAAATGTTTACAGACACTTAGTACTAGTTTACATGAGTTGAAAAATATTTCCTCCAAACTGGTTCGGAGGAAATTTCTGTCTCTTACATTATGAAAGCTCTGATATGATTATTTTAAAAAATAATTTATTAATTTTTTTATTATATTTTCAGTTTAATGCGTCAGGTGTTAACTGTAATAGATTTTGTAGGTGCCACAAAATGAGTTCCGGAATTTGGTACACATGGGACTTTTTCTATGAAAATTTCAACAAAAAAAGAAAAAGAAAAAAAAAAAAAGCGAAATGTTCAACCCACGCGCCAATGAAGCAAGTCAAGACTCCCAGCAACCAAAACAGTACGTGTACTACACCTCCGAAACCCACGGTTTCACTTCCCCAGATTCTTTTGTCGTTTTCTTCGGGCCCAACCAAAAGGGCCCCACCGTCCCATGACGACGATGATGACGTGGGCCCCCGATGACTGGCTTTTGAGGAGCTCTTTTTCCTAGGTTTTTGTTCCCTCCTCTACCCACCTGCCCGCGTCGAACAACGGGCAGCAACCCCATATCTGCCCGTTGCTCTCGATTATTCACCGCCCTTTACACGTGTGCTCTAATGCTCTACACCACCGCACCACCTCAGGTCTATTGCTACCCTCCACGTGGCGAGCAAAGGACAAAAGTTACAACGTCCGCTGAGTCATAATCAAAGACGCTCACAATCAAATAATTGTATTGTTTTGAATTATTTGTTTCTCACTTGCTCAGAAAATAAAAAAAATCACTTGCAAACAAAAAATTATTTATTTATTAAATTAAATATTTACCATATTTATTGAATTAAATCTTGAATTATAAAAGTAGTAAAAACTAACATACAAAATTTACAACTACCGATTGATCTATTTTTATTCTCAGTATATTATTTGCCGTTACATTGAATTACTGTTAGAGCTTGCTGTCTATTTCTTCTGGATTTGGTGATTTTTTTTTTTTTTTTGGGGGGTAAGTTAATAGGTGAATTTTGGATCGTATTTATGGGAGCTGTCCGTGATAGAGCCTGTGACAGAATTAAAGCACCGCCAACTGGAATTCACATATAGGTTTTGACCCTTGATGGCATCGGAGAAGCTGCTATCATTCTAGATGATAATTGAAAAAATAATAGTTTTCTGTTATTTATTTGCATGATTATTATGATTATTAAATACAAATTTATGGTGGTTTTCTTCAATGTTTGGGGGGTCGTTTTCAAGGCTCTTGTCACTATATTTTATTATTTTAACGTGCATTTGAAATTTCCCATCAATCTAGTAATATAATTGTATTAATGCTTTGTTTTTTTAATGGTATTAAAAGGGTTGGAGTAAGTTTTATAAATTAAGTTAGATGAACTAATTCTTTCGACCCAATTTTTTTTTAAAAAAAAAAATTGTATTTGTTTATAATTAGAGGGCTCTAAACTAAAAAAATACTTATCAAAAAATCATTATCAAACATACCTACTTAATTATTTCTTCAATTTAAATCAAATGTGTTTTCTAAGAACTTTTGAAATAAATTTAATATTCTAATAAATAAAGAGATGGCTCTGTTTCATAAATCTTTTCTCTATTTTTTTTTCTTTTTTTTTAAATATTAATAAATAATCTAAAACACTCATAAAATACTTAAACCTATTTAAAAATTAATTAATTAATTAATTTAAAAAAAAAAAAAAAAACTGGCTAGGGGTTGAATAGAAAGTATAGAACAAGTTCAGGCCAAGACTGGGAAGGGTTGGACTTGGAGGCAGCAGCAAAGTCTTCGGAAACATGGTCCACTTGATGACTATCTCGTACAATCTTCACTTCAGTCAATTCTAGTTTAAAGTCCAATGACTTTTTTACGTGTCTATTTATTCAATTCCAAATTAAGTTTACATATTTGACTCAACTAACACACAAAAAAAATAAATAAATAAAAAACAAAAACAAATTTTGTATTCTTTCTATAGCACATGGTTTAGTTAATGCACCCACTAAACATGTTATATATATGAAATTTGAATAAAAGACATTTCTAATTATATTTAGAATATTGTTTTGTTGGAGTATATAACATGTTCTATTTTAATGATTGCAAATGAAATTAAAATATTTCAAAGTATTTATCTATCTAATTTGTACGGAAATTTAATTCACTTTTTTTTTTCTTTTTCTTTTTTTTTTCAAATTTAACTCATGGCCGTTTTAAGGATCCTTTAAAACTATTTATTAAAATAATTCAGAAATAATATTTACAAACTTTTTCTTTATTATAAAATTAAGTATTGAGTGGGGGAAATAAATTAATAATTTTATTTTCCCAAAAAGTTAGTCTTAATTCATCTAATAATTCGGCTGCAACCTATTATATTAACCACATAATCAAATCTAAAGACTGGTTATATGGGGCCAGATTTTGCAACATCTAACTCCCAATTAAATAAGACCATATGGTACTAATTGCTGATCACATGGGATGAGTGTGAATAAAGCACAAATCTAGATCCTCCATATCTTTAATAATTTAGACAGTTAATTGTAAGATTTACCTAATTGAATGAGTCTCAAACTGTCCACCCACATGTTCAAACAAATAGACTTACAAGCAATTCCGATAGACAAATACACTGAATCTCAATTCATAAAGCAAAAGCTCGTGAAGGGAACGAAAAAGGCCTATAAGCCTCGTGAAAAATAATTGAGGCTTGAAAGTTGAAAATTACTATGGCCTGAGTTAATCAACATGTTTTTGGGTAAAGTCTTATGTTAATTAGTACAACTTTAATGACATGCTCCTAAAGTATCAATTTCCGAAACTTTTGGTGGCTTAGATGATTAGTGCCTAAAATGCGTGCATTCTGGTGCACTTTTCTTTTCTTTCTTTGAGATTAACAAGTACGATTTGATGGTTTCTTTAAGTAATTTGGCAATAGATAAAGTTTTCCTTTAAATTCTTATTGAGGAATTTTTTATTATTATTATTTTTTTTAATTTATGATCGTTTTGCAATTTTAAAAAATGCGATTTAAAAAAGTAGTTTTTTAAAACGCAATTAAACGCTTAACAAAATTACTGTTTAGCCTTTAAAATTGTGTCTTAAAAAAAAAAAAAAAAAAAAAAAAAAAAAAACCTTATTATCTGTGATTTGAAAATATAGATTTTATAAGTTTTCAAATAGCAAATTTTTAAAAACGCAATCCCCAATAATATATTCTCTGCAATTTTGTTTAAAATGGCACTTGTTGGATATAAAATTGCAGTGCTAAATATACTTAATTTATTAAATTAATATGGTCCAAATGCATGTGATGTGATAATTACATACAAACACATTAATTTAATAGACCGAATTTGAGAAAATTATTTTAACCTAATGTAAATAAAAACTTTATCCATTGAAGCATACGATAATTGCTTTATTTTCATTTGCAAGTAGGTAGTCACTATTTTCCTTTTTCTTTTATTTTATGAGGCAAATGGTTTAATCATGTCCAAATGTAGACATGGGGTTGGACAAAGGCATAGGTAATAAATATTCACCTTTGAGGGAACATACAGTTGTTATCTAATTCATTTACAAAGGAAAATGATAAAGACACAATTTAATCTCAACTTTGGTCTAACTTTTCTCTTAAGTTTTAAAAAATAATTGTTTGTGGAGGAGAGAGAGGGCCTTAAACTAGAGAGAGAGAAATTTGGCCTATAAGTTAGGCCAGAGTTGAGTTTAAGTTGTGCATTTATCACACCTCATTGATAAATGGGTTGATTTTCTCATGTACAGAGGCTAAATAATAATTTAGATCTTTATTATACCGACACTTTTGTTATTAAGATTTTTCATTAAATTAATTTAATGTTTTGCAACTTTTTTTTATCTAGGTTTTCTTGTAATTTGAAGCCAGGGCACACAATTTGATACTCTCATGCTTGTTTGTCAATGGACAACAAAAATCTCCTGCTATTCATCTCAAATTCAATTTATAATATTTTTACTGTTTACATCATATTAATCATTTTTTACTATTATTTAAATAAAAAAAAATTACTTTTTCATATCAAACACGTTTTTTTTCGGTATCAATCAAATCTTGTTACAGTTCTAAGCCACAAAGCAAACAAAGTCCACTGCCAAATGGTCCCAATAAGTCCACGAATTCAATTTACAAATTAAAAAGGGTTCTTGGTTGATTTTTGTGCTAAATATTATGAAAATCATTCATAGTTTGTTTTTTTTGTTTTGTTTTTGTTTTTGTTTTTTGTTTTTTGTTTTTTGTTTTTTTTTTTTTTGCACTAAGACGAAAACAATTTGGGTAAAATCTACTTAACTCCCTTAAACTACCACCCTAATGACAATTTACCCCTCAAATTATCAATTACGACAATTTGCCTCACAAACTACCAAAACAATGACAATATACCCCTCAATGTTAGCAAAATGACTGAATTACACCTATAAAATTTTCAATAAGACTAAAATACCCTTAAAATTTGAAAAAAATAATAAATTTTAATATTTTTGTTTTTATTTTAGTGAAGGTAATTTTATAATTTTGTTAAAATCGGAAGTACATTATCATTATTTTAGTAATTTGGGTAATAAATTATGGCAATTGATAATTTAAGGGATAAATTATCATTAAGGTAATAGTTTAAAAGAGTTAAAGTGGACTTTACTTAAACAATTTGTATGAGTTTGGTTCTATAGAAACCCTTGTGACGTAGACAATTATTAAATTATTAACTTTCCCTACTTTTTTTTTGGTAATAAATTAACTTTCCCTACCTACTCATGAAAGATGGAGAGGTCAAGTTAGTCGGCTAGTTTTTTTCCTTTGTTTAATTTGTGTTGTGGGGACTGATATGTTTTTTTCTTTTTCTTAATTTTTTTATTTTTTATTTTTACATTATTTTGCTTGTTCTTTTTAGTTGAAGTGTTATTAGAAACAACACCGCAATTTTTACTATAAATTTTTTATAAATATATTAATTATTAAATATTAAAATTTACTTATCAAATTATTTGCTACTTTGTTTATGATACTTTTTTTTTTATTAGAATTCTTTTACAAACCACGTGAGTGCCACAATATACTATACGAATAATTTTTTTTTTAAAAAAAAAAAAAAAAAATTGAAGAAATTTTCGAGGATTTCATTAATCAAAAAACTTATTGCTCACCAAGTACATTATAACAAATCAAAATTGAAAAATCCTCCATCCGAACCTAATTTAGAGACCGGGATACAACCATCTTTGCTAGATCATAAGCTGTTGAATTAGTAAATACAAATCATGACCGAAAACTATTTAAAAGAATTTTGACATTATTCATCCAATACCCGGTCCAACAACTCCGTTCCGGCAACTCTTTTCTTTCTGTAGAGCATTATTATAATATTTTGAAATTTCAAATCCCTATTAATTTTTATTAAACTCCATAAAATTATTTTGTAAGGACATTTGGATGTGACCATCTACACAAATACCGTATGATAACGACGATACGATCAATTTATAAGAAAATTATAAAAGAAGGAATAGTACCTCAAAGTTTGGTAAGAATTGCCCTTTTATTTGAAAGAGTTGTGGCCCTTTGATGGAGACACAATAAAAAGATCTGGGAAAGACTTTCCCAGCAATGGGTTCCGGAATGGAAACGGCTCACAGATTTGTTGCTGTCACGTGACACTTTCGTAGGGCCATAAAGAAACCAACCACAGTTGTCATTTATGTCGACATTCCCGTTTCTTTCTATGAATAGGAATAATAGTAATAATAGTTTTTTTTACCACAAATACTCACACACTTTTCCTTTCTCTCAACTATTTTGGTCAATTAAATTTATAATTATATATGAAAATGGGGGAAAATTTAAAAGAAATTCAAAGATTCTCATTTCCAACAATTATTGAAAATGAATTTTCTACTAATCAATTGACACCACTAGGCATAGAACCTAAGGGGCATAGGGGAATTGCAATAATATTATGCAAGAATATATACTTGATGCATGCAATACATCAATCACATTTCGTCATTTCCATGAACCACCCATTTTATAAGGCACAAATTATCAAAAATGAGTTCATAGTTACCTACATAAAATAAATAAATAATACAAATTACTATAAATAGTTTACAAATTACTATAATACAAATTACTATAAATAATACAAATACAAATTACTATAAATTTGAATTACAATGGAATATTGTGAGGAAAATGCATGCATCGATCGCTCAAGAAAATTCCAGTTCCTGCTCAATGTTCGAGGGTTTTTATTTTTTATTTTTTAATTAAACCTCCACGTGGAATATTAGTATCCCCACTTTTTTTTTTTTTTTTTTGGTTGTAAGTACACATTTGTTTCTGAAGCACCCAGCATGTTCTTGGACATGAAACCACTCTTGGTCCTCATGCTTTTTCTAGATTCCCTTCTTTTTCTTTTTCTTTTTATATATATATATATATATATATATATATATATATATATATATATAATTTTTAAATATTTTTATTATAAAAGACACGTGTCAAATGATCAACAAATACCTTTTTCTTTTTCTTTATTTGTCAAAATATAAAGACCAAAAATGCATATATTCTTCTCTCTCTTTAAAAAAACTTTTTTCTTGTCCTTTATTTTATCTTTTTCATAATTAAAATATTAACAAATAATTTAAAATATAAAATACTCAAGAACACCCTCTAAAAAAAAACTACCAAACGGATCCACTCAATCAAATTTCTTATTCACAAAAAGATTTTAGAGAGTTTCTCGAGGAATTTGGAGATTCCCTGCACCATAAAAGTTTTCACAGACTCTTAGGGAGCACAATGATACACGTCCACACTTCATAATTAGACCCAAAAAAAAAATTAAATAAATAAATAAAACTTGTGACATAAGATATGCTAACGTTTTTTTAATACATAGAAAATATTTTCTATCATTCTCAATAAGTGTGGAACTTAAAATAAAAAATTGAAGTAAGCCTTTTATATGTTTTTTATTGGGTAAGCAAAGCATGTGCAATAGAATCAATTGCCTTCATATATTACTAAACAAAATGCACATACTGTCTTTGACATAGGGAGCATAAGAAATGCTATTCATGTCACACCACTCTTGCACTACTACAATCATCAAGCTTTTTGATTATTTTGAAATAACTTGTCGGATCCATTTACTGATTTTTTTTTTTTTTTTTTTTTTTTTTTAAGTTAGGATTCAAATTTATGACTTAACTTCTATGATAATTGATGGCGACTACAATTAGCCGCCCATTACTTGCTGTAGATAACGTCTTCTCGAGTGAGACATGTAGTGTGTAATTAGTAGTACATCGTAAGACACAATGTGTTACAGCTAATAAGCATGTGAAAATCTCTCTCTTGTTTGGTTTTGTGAGTGTGTGTAGCACTTGGACTCTGAATATTATGGACATCGCTCTAGTGGTGTGCTTCACCGCTGGAAAAAGAAGACGCTGAAAATTCAAAAGACAAAACACGTGAAACATATTATTAAAATTTAAGCTGATAATAAATAATAAATTTAATCGTCTAACAAATTCTATAATACTAAAATAGGGTGATGAATGATGTTTAGAGTCATAATTTGCCACACTTTTAGTAGTTCCTAATAAGATATATAAATTGCTCACATGGGACGAATAATGTTAGGCAAAAAAGCCCATTGTAATTTGTATAGTAGCTTAGAAGGAAAAGAGAAAATGCTTTATTAAAGTGTGATTTGATTCTCATGAAATAATTGTGTCATGAAATGACAATCTCCCTATTTTAATAAAAATAAAAATCTTTCTAAGTGCTGTCCATTTCTTTATTAACTTTAGTGACATGCATGCTCCAAAAGTAAAAAGATTTTCCGGAATTTTGGGTCCACTAAGTCTAGTCTATTTTTAAACAAAAAAGTAGCACTCTCCCATCACCTTAAATTATTTTTAACCATTTCTTAGTGAATCTTTCTCGATAATGCAATATAACCACTTTATCTTGGGAAGCTAACATAACGTAATATTTGGGAAACAAATCTTTAACGAAATCCTTGGATTTTCAAACTAAATGGACATGTTAGGATTGAAGGTGAAATAATAGTGTTATGGGGAAACTTCTGCGTAAAATCGATTAAGAGCTTGTTTAGCATTGCATTAAGAAATATAATTTTTAAGTCAAAAACTTTTTTTTTTTTGACAAAAGCTTAATTTTTAAGTTTTTGTCAAAAATACGTTTAAACGTCTTCAGTATTTTTTACCAAACATAAAAATAAACACACTTTAAGGCTTTTCAAATGCACACCTAAACATGCTATAAGATTCGTTGTAAATTCTAAAATTACAGAATTTAAGTTATTTCTCTACGTCAAAATGATTGGAAAATGCTATTTTTTAAAAGTGTGGCATGTTACAATTGAAAATTGAGTATATTTTTATCAGGTTCTTGCTCTTTATGTGGTAAAAAATCTTTCAGTAAAAAATTTGTCTTTTGATTTTTTGAAGAATAAGCGTATCTATAAAAGTGAAAGAAAAAACATTTTTGGAGAAAAATTATTTATGGTTGCATTGATAACATGTCACAATTTTAATATATAGCTAGCATTTTTCAAGTGTTTCGATGCAAATAAATTGTTTTATTTTTTTATTTTCTTTACTATGGTATTGAATGTTCATGTTTAGTTGGTTTAATTTTATTTCAAACAAGAGCCGAACTTGAGCTTTTCACCGAGTTAAATAACTTTTTTCAAATTCAATTAATTTATTTTTTGAACAAACTTGAGCTTGTTTATAAACTATTCGAATGCTTTACTCATCATCTCCTCATTCTTCTCCCATATTTTCATTTTTCAAAACCATCATTGGATTTGAAACTCATGTGGTCTTACATATTTAATGAAAATTTTATAAAGTGGGAGTATAGAATAAGGGCTTGTTTGGGTATAAGTTTGACGGGTATAAAAGTGCCTTTAATATTCAAAAAGTGTGTTTGAAGAAAAAAGTACATGTTTGGTAAAAAAGTTAAAAGTGCTTTTAAAAGTTTAAAAGCCTACAAATAATCAAAATGCATTTTAATAAAAGCTTAAAAATAAAGTTTTTTTTAAAAAAACACATTATTTTAACTTAAAATATCTATTTTTTAAATACATGCTCAAACAAGTTGAACAACGAAAGGAAGAAAGAAAGCATTTTCCTTCTTTATATTCGATAAATATTATATTTCCATAAATTCATACTTCCTTGGCAGAGACCAAACTGTTGGAATACCATTTTTCTTGTAAGTTTTGTATTTTATTGGCTTTTGTTCTTTGGTGGGTGCTTTGGGGACTTTTAACATTTATGCACTTTTGTCTTTTGGAGGGAGTAAATTTACATGCACCTACAAACTTATTAAACAAGCCGAGGGCTTTTGACTCTTCTGTTCCACAAGTGGACTGGAATCGTGGAATGGGAGGAGCGCCCACGGATTTGTCGCACTCGTTTTACTTGCTGGCCCACTCATCAACAAGATTTTTCTCTCTTTTTTTTGTTTTTTGTTTTTTTTTTTTGTTTTTCTCTCATTCTGTTTTCTTCTCCGCTAGGCTGCCCAATGGGCCAATACGACAACGTTTTTATGGGTTTGTTTAAAATTGCAATTTTAATAAGTTTGATTTAAAAAATTATATTTTTGAAATTGATACTTTTTAAAATTGTAAAAGCGTTTGGCAAAACATTTTAAAAAGTTTTATTTATTTATTTTTTTATCATAATTTGGTTTAAATTAGCCTTTTTTTTTTTCTTTTTTTTTTCTTTTTTTTTCAAATAAGCATTCATGCTTATAGAAATCACATGTATATGTTTTTTCTATTTTAAATTAAGTATTTTTTAAATCGTAATACTAAATGCCTTATATTTTGCGATATATTTTTAAAACGCAAACTATTCTTCTGAAATTGTAATCCTAAATGCAACCTATATATATACAAGTGTATTGCTGTTATATTCATCTTTCCCAAACCACCAGCTTTTTTGGCAGGTAATTAAAAGCCTCTGGTTTTATTAGGAATCTTGAAGAAATTTGACAAATTCAATACAACAACCTCATCTCTGATTGGGTGATGGTAATTGTTATTAAAATTTGGATTCTCTGCAATCTTTACTATATGAATTGATTGTTAGTCATTCGAATAGTAATTATGAGAGTTCTATGAGGCCTGCTTGTCAAGAGGGAGACGAGCTGTATTTGAATTGGTATATTAACAATTTCAACAGTAAATTATACATCCTAGGCTTCTTTAACTATACCATTTTATGATAAATTCTACCATTGACTTATGTAAGGTTTGCATAAGTTCATAAATATATTATATAATGGTTGATTTGTAAGATGAAATTAGTCAATATATATATATATAAACTTGGAGCATTTTTTTTTTCTTCATTTTTTTTTTCTCTTCCAAATTGGAGAAGTTGATAACAATGGCCTAATCTCGACCATTGATTTTCATTTGGACGTTGAAGATGTCTGTGAATTCGGTATCACAACTTCAAAGAGGTCTTTTCTTATGTTTTATTCATTTAATACTTATAAATAAAAACAACAAAAATACGTTTTTTTCTTGCTAAAGCTTGCTTATTTGTTCTACCCAATAATCATTTCGGGACTGAAAAAAAATAAAAATAAAAATAAAAATCTTACTCGTTGGGTTCAGCCGTTGAGTCTCCACAACTTCTACGAATGACTCATCATCAGAAATACGAGATATGCTCCTTTGCATTCTCTGCACCATCTATGTGTCTTAATTTTTTATTTTTTATTTTTTGAAAAAGTCAAGATGCATTTACATGAGATGGTGAGTAGATGGTCTTGGAAATGAAGAGAAGCATTTCTTCATAAATACTCCCAACGTGTCAAAGAAGCACCGAAGGTGTTAAATTGTTTTTATTATTTTATATTTTTTAATTCATATTTTTCAACTAAAATTTTTCACATTAATGTTTTTAAGGAAAATTTTACTTTAAATCTTTAAATTACCACCCATTTTGACATGCTCCCCACACTTTAAAACTTTTTAATTTGGACTTCTAAACTTTTCAATTGCAGTAAATTTAAACATCTCCATCAATTTTTGCCGTTAAAACTCTTAAAAAGAGAAAATTATCATTTAATTTTCTTTTTATTAAAAAATAAAAAATAAAAAATTGAAAAAAAATGTCACAAGGTGGCTCAACCGTTGGTCACCTTGTGATTTTTTTTAAAATATTTATTTTTAATTTTTAATTTGAAATTAAGTGTTTAATTGAAATTTTATAAAAAAAAAATTAGAGATATAAATGCTATTGTTTAGCTTTTAACGTTTAAAATCTACTGAAAAGTTTAAATTGATTGTAATTAAAAGTTTAATGGTTCAAATTAAAATATTTTAAAGTTTGAGAACACGTAAAAATATGTGGTAATTAGAAATTTAAAGCCAAAGTTTTCATGTTTTTAATATAAAAATGAATTTAAAATAGAAGAAAAATTAGGCTCTGGCGCTCTGCACAGAACAGAGAGGACACACCTGCAAGCACAGTGTTGCCGTGTGGTACAGCATACGTGGGTCCCCACGTGTGTTCCCCATGCACACGTCATCTTCTAGAACGTGAAGCCTTGATTCTGGTGTCAGCACGTGTAATTCTTGAATGTGTTTTAATTTATTATTTTTATTCGATAATTGAACGTGCTCATGTTTATGTTTCATTTTCTCGAATATTTAAATAAAATTCCTTTCTTTTCTTGATTCTTTTATTTATTTATTTTTTAGTTTAATTTTTTATTTTGTAAAATTTAACGGTCCATTTCAATTCCCATATATTTCATGAAATTCCTTTCTTTCTTACGAGGCCTTTAATTAGCCTCTCTAAGTGGATTCCCAACTCCCAAGCATCTTTCTCTTAGTAATAATTATTGGGTAATGCTCTATATAACACAAACATATTATATATTATAAATAGAGAAGTGTTACATATTTATTTTTTTATTAATATATAATATCTCAAATTTAATAGTAAATTTGTCAATCTTTTGTAAGGATATGGACAAAAGATCAGCAAATATGGAAACCAAGTATTTTTCTTATAAATATCATAAACGTCTTATAAAGTTGGCGTATAAGGATTTAATAGTCATTGGATCAATCATTATTAAAAAGAATGAAGATATTCAATGGTTACTAAATATTGTCAGTCAACTTTGAAACATTTTTGTGAGATGTTTATGTGGTATGTCCTTTAACTTCTACCCTAATTACAAATTTACAATAGCTCCCAAATATTGATATTTCACGCGTTTATTGTAGGTTAAGGTTTTTTTTGAGTTAAGGTTAATGGGTTTGACCAATTTAATTAAATAAGTTGAATTAGAATTGACTTATATAGTCTTATACGCATGTCTTAATATGATCTGAACGCGACACGTAAATATGAATTATGACCTTAATTTATTGTCCAAATTAGCAAAAAATGATAACGTTAGGGTTTAAATGAAAATCATTAATAATTTGAAGGGTGAATTGTAATTTAAAAAAAATAAATAAATAAATTGTGCAACATTATAATTAAAGTGAAAGTTGAAGAGATAAAGTGTATGCTTTTTCCTTATTATAAATTAATACTTGATACTAATAAATTAACAAAGGTTCGTGAAGCACTTGGAAGATTGCTGACACCATCATAAAATGTCTTGTAGACACGTTGTGTGACCAAAATGATATCATTGTGTGTGAATTAGATTCTGACCAATTCTTTCTTACGTTGCGTGCCTTTTGGGTTGATCTATTTGATTATGTTTCTACAGATTTTTTATTATTTTTTATTATTATTTTCTAATTAAAAAAAGCTCTTTTTTTTTTGTTTTTTTTGTTTTTATTTATTTATTTTCTAGAGTTTTTGGAGTTGCAGTAGGTTTGTGCAGCCTTTCAACGCACCTAACACACTAGCTTGCCAACATGGAGTATATATAATATATATGCTTTGATTTAAATTGATTTAATAGTTTATTAAACTTTTAGAATTAAGGTTTATAAGATAAGATAATTTTTCATATGTAGTTTGATTGAGAAGTTTACGGTTCAAATTATAAGAATTAATGTGAATTGATCGCATCATGGAAAAAGTTGGATTGCATTAGATATGTAAAAGATTTTCACAATATTCACCATTCCTTTTTACCAACTCCATTGCTTCAATTTCAAAAGGTAAAGCTAGGTAAGGTAATCAACCTTATTTTATTTTTTAAACCTTTCCTTTTATTTTTTAAACCTTTCCTTTTATGTTACTTTACACGGCATATATAATGACCATTTATATTCCGTTCAACAAATTTATTTTATATTTTAATTAGAAAATTATATTTCTTGATTTTAAATACCCATTTTTCTAAAGCATGCACTAACATCTAATTTTCTATTTTAGCTATTAGCTTTCACTATTCTATTTACATATTCATTTTTAAAGATTTTCTTATTATCATATATATATATATATATATATATATATATATAAGCCGAGTTTTGACGTAGAGAGTGCTTAGAATTGTGACATGTGTCCATATTTTGTAATATTTAAGAGTGCTTAGAATTGCGACATGTGTCCATGTTTTTAATATCTGAACAATTTTTTTATTTTTACCTCCGATCATTAATTAGCGTAATTAATTGTGTTTATTATATTTCAAGAGTTTTTCATACATAAATTATTCAATAAATTAAGTATTATTAATGTCCAAATCAAATAAGGAAACAAATAATATAAATGAAATTATAACCTTTTTTTATTTTTTTCACGCAAACAATATTTTGTTTAAATTTTAAATTTTTTTACACATAATTTTTAATAATTGAACCGTGCAAATATTGAAAGGGTTTTTCCTTTTTTCTATTTTTTTTAATGAATTAAGTGTACGATTTTTCCTTAATTAATTCCTTTTGACCTTTCTTTTAAAAAAAATTTAAATTTTTTTACTCATAATTTTAATAATTGAACTGTGCAAATATTGAAAGGGGTTTTTCCTTTTTCTATTTTTTTAATGAATTAAGTGTATGATTTTTCCTTAATTAATTCCTTTTGACCATTTTTTTTATTAACTCATGTTTATCTCTCTCACCCTAAATCAGCCGAGTTTTGACGTAGAGAGTGCTTAGAATTGCGACACGTGTCCATATTTTGTAATATCTAAGAGTGCTTAGAATTGCGACACGTGTCCATGTATTTAATATTTGAACCCTTTTTTTATTTTTACCTCCGGTCATTAATTAGCGTAATTAATTGTGTTAATTATATTTTAACAGTTTTTCATACATAAATTATTCAATAAATTAAATATTATTAATGTCTGAATCAAATAAGAAAACAAATAATATAAATTAAATTATAGCTTTTTTTTTTTCACTCCAACAATATTTTATTTAAATTTTAAATTTTTTTACTCATAATTTTTAATAATTGAACCGTACAAATATTGAAAGAGTTTTTCCTTTTTCTATTTTTTTAATGAATTAAGTGTACGATTTTTCCTTAATTAATTCCTTTTGACCTTTCTTTTTAAAAAAATTTAAATTTTTTTACTCATAATTTTAATAATTGAACCGTGCAAATATTGAAAGGGGTTTTTCCTTTTTCTATTTTTTTTTAATGAATTAAGTGTATGATTTTTCCTTAATTAATTCATTTTGACCATTCTTTTTATTAACTCATGTTTATCTCTCTCACCCTAAATCACGATTTTTTTTTAATAAATTAAGTGTCTTAATTCATTAATATCTCTCCCTTTATTAAAACACAATTTTTCCTTAATTAATTCATTTTGATCTTTTGTTTTATTAACTCACATTTATCTCTCTCACTCTAAACTCATCCTCTCCTTCTATGGCAACAACGTTATAAAACTCTTTCCTATAGAAGTTGACGGTTACACAAAGTTTATTTGATTAGTTTCATGGAAATATATGCGACTCCGAACTATGATTTGAGGTATGAAATATTCTAGATGAATGTATCTTTGTACTTTTATGTATAAATTTTTAGCAATTGTGAATTGATGATCTTTAGTTTGTTTCTTAAGGATTTTTTTGTTGTATTTTGTTCAGTTTTTTTTTTTTTTTTTGTTGACCTTTCGTTTTATTAACTTACATTTATCTTTCTCACTCTAAATCACGTCGGTCTCTCTCACTTTTAATCTCACCCTCTCCTTCTACGGTAACAACGTTTCAAAACACTTTCCTATAGAAGTTGATGGTTGTACAAAGTTTATTTGATCAGTTTCATGGAAATATAGAAGTTGACGGTTGAAAATTAGTATACTTTTTTCGTGCTTTATTTTTTTTATTTTTTTTTATTCTTTTCATTTTAAACTACACATATGGGAACAAATTTAGTTTGTTTTAATTTATTTTTTAGATTAAGGGAAGATTGAAATGATTTATTTGATTGTATTAAATATTGAGTGATTTTCTGTTCTAATTTATATATTATTTTTCACTCAAATTTCTTATTGTTCTTTGTAAATTTAATTGACTTTGTTGTTCATTATGTTTTTTTTGTGTTCCAATATTCCCTCTACAATATGTCTTTCTTTGATGAAAGAAATAAAACTACTCCTAGATATATTTTAATATGTTTTATGGGTCTTATGATTTATGGGTCTTATGTTTTAACTCATTCTAGCTGGTTTTAAATTACACATATGAGAATTTCTTAATATGTTTTAATTTATATGGATTAAAACTAAAATTATATATGGTTCTTTTGATAGTATATTTTTATGTGATTTATATATTCAAGCAAACTTATGTGTAATTGTGTCACTATGTTCAACAATATACTGTTGAATAACCTTTAGTATTTATTTATTTTTTTATTGAAATAGGCATGATAGATTTTTTTACACAACTTTTTTGACCTATAATAAAAAATACAATGGAGATGTGTTTTAAGCTTTAAAATCAAATTATAATGAATAATCTCGTGCATAGCGCGAGCTCTAAACTAGTTTATTTGAAAAGAAAGAGAATGTTAGAGATTTTTTAATGTTTTTTTTTTTTTTTTTTTTTTTTTTTCACGTTTGGTGAGAAGTCACCAAATGTTTCAGCATGGCACTGGCCAGATGTAGTTCATTTTGGTCATATCTTGGCTAGTCAGGTGAGAATGCTTTCAAATACTTAATCAAAAGCTATTTTTCTATTTTAGCTAATTAACTTTTTAAATATATTCTACATTCAATTATCTACTATTTTTGTTTTTAGGGGGATCATTCATATTCATTCATTGAAAAAATATCGAGAGCGTAAAACTTTTACATCAAATAGTATAAAGCTCTGATAAATCATAGCCAAAGTATGAGGTTACAACGTCATAGAGATAAATATAAAAATCTTACAATCAAGTCCTATCTATGACTTTAATATTCGCTAACTCATGTCCAAATTACAGTTATAGAATAGATCTGCTTCAGGTAGACTCAATCTAATACATAGGTACCCATATTCCCAACTTTTATTTTCGCGGCTATGGGAATAAAACCCTCACACAGAAACTAATCCTCCTCAACCCAAAGGCCAGAATAAAAATGTTTACAAAACACAATAAAAAACCAGTAAACAACTACAACAGCCGGGGTGAGGGAAGCGAAGTGCACTAGCACGACGGTGGGCCGGCTGAGTGAAACTAGTTGAGAAGACTAGATTTAGATTTGAAAAACTAGATCTAAAGCCCAACTGATTCCGGAGAGGCGAAGAGCAGTGCAACATGGTGGAGAGCGGACAGAGGCAGCGCATCATAAGTAAAGGGATGGGCGGAGCAACTGGACTAGTCGAAAAAAAAAAACAAAAAAAAAAGAGTAGGGGAGGGGGAGGAAAGAAGCGGGGAGTAAGGGAGAGGGGAAAGGAGGAGGGAGAGCTCCCTCTTCCCCAATTATCTACTATTTCTCTATATCATTTAAATATTATTTATTTTATTTTATTTTCTAAACATATATTCGATATATTTTAGGAATTTGGTTCCATTTTATCTAGAAATCTAAAATATATAATCCATACGATCCAAGAGCATATGGTTGACACGCAAGAGAGTCCAGCAACATCTAGAAAAGGAAAAAAGTTTTTCTTTAAATTAGATTGAAGAAGTTTCTTTCAATTCAAATCTATTAAATTAACATCCGTTCAAAATAAACATATTTAAAAATATATGAGACAATCACATACATTTTGAACAAACGTCAATTCAATAGGTTAAGATTGAAACTTTGCCCATCTAAAAATATTTACATTAATATGACAATCCCAACATCTTACTCTTCGATTGTAGTAAAATGTTACATCATGTTTGTACCTCGACCGTCCAAAAAGAATGTTTGCTAAGTTTTACCTAAATCAACTCTCCTTCGTCAAAAAATTATTAGGGATGATTTCAACAGCAAATTTTGCTTTATCCAACAATTTCAGAAAGCATGCAATTTACTTTGAAGGGAAAAATTGTAAAATCATTCTAAGTGATTATACCAATTTGTAATAAGTTTTATTTAGTGACAGCTCCTTGTGGTAAGCCAAAAAAAAAAAAAAAAAGTGGGGGCAATCCAACTTCCGTCCAAATTTATGATGGAAATCGTCAAATGACACGTGTAAATCATATTATGGTATATGTCATCTACAATAGAAATATATAAATATATAATTAAAAAAAAGTTGAGGAGATGGCCGAGCCACCACCTTTAGCCAAATAGGAGGGTGGCCGAACCACCTATAGGCCCAATTTCATTTTATTGGTAAAACAAGCTCCCAATGGGCTCTAGCTGTGGCTCGTTCTTACTGAAACATGCACAATAAATTGAATGGGTCAAATGGTGCAAGTTTGCATGCTCTTCTACTTTACTCCCAGCAGAAGTTATGTGCCCAAATTTAGTATTCGATCTTGGGCGCTACTTCAAAACCTTAACAATTCACTGCAATCTTGGCCCAGAACCCCCTGGAAGAAAGACAATATAGTATCTAATGGGCCATCAAAGATTGATACATTGGATGCAATAATATAAGCAGCCAATGTCAAAAATCCTAGAGACTTTTATCCTACTTCATACTCATCATGATGGTGTTCAAACTCAGATTTATGTTATAATAACACGTTAAATCATTACTTATCTTAGAAGTTTAAACTAATAAAAAAATAATGAATTTAATCATTTAATTACTATTTTAACACAATTCATAACCTTGTTCTAAGTTCGACCGTGAGAAAGACCCCTCTTATATTACCAAAGAAAACCATGTGTTCATATGTTTGTTTTGTAGTTATTTTGACTAATTTTGTCCTTTCGGTAAAAGATAGGAAAGGCAAATTTAACTTTAACAAATGTATATGGCTTTGGAAAATTCGAAGTGGGTTGGAAGAATTTTTTTTATTTTATTTTTTAAAAAATCAGTCAATTAATAAGATGGATATTGGTTTAATAGATCTGATGGGGAGAAACCCTAAATTTTTGAAGGTAATTTTATTATCTTTCATGCAAAGACATCATCACCATCATCATTATTAATTGATAAATGCCCCTTTGGAGTTATCCCACAGTGTCCCCATGAGAATACAGCTAGTACCCGAACGACCAGGCAATGGGTGATAATGTTATCTTGCTCCAATATGGTAGGCAATGTCCATAGAAGAAGAAAGTGGCAGAGCTCCACCTCTACCCCACCTAACAGAAAAGACAGCATAAGAAACAAGATGTACATGCCAGCCTGCTACTGATACATGCATGTATGGTACATCTACATGTACCATTTTGATTTTACGAATCTTGGGTTGTCAATCTGCAGCTGGTTTTGTACAATGCCTCATGGGACAACTTCAAGTTCTCAACTGTAAATGGGGCATCTATTTATTATGCTTGTTTTATTTATCCTTACAATTATTTGAATCTAATGTACTACCAAAAGCATTAATCATAGTAGTACTAATGTAATTTCAACTACTTTTTAATCAGCCATTACATGCGAAATCGCCGATTATTTCAAAAGTTTAAGCTAATAGGAACGAATGACCTCAGCTCTAATACCGTGCTAAATTACCATCTGTCTCAAAAGCTTAAGCTAATGAAAAGTAGTGATTAACACTTTCCCTCACACGTGAATTCAAATTCAGGACTTTTCTGACATTACACATGTATACCATCACTTTTCTAAATTCAAAATCTCAGTTTTATCCTCCATTTTATAGAAGGGTATGTCATTTGAGTTAAAAATTACCCCATTGAGCAATTTGTAGCAGCTTTTTTGGCCTTCCAAGACCTTTAAGGATCGTTAAGTATAACACCACCACCACCTTGCTCTTTAATAAAGAAAGCAAATGTGACAACTTTAAAAAAGACAGGGAACTACTAATTGTTTCCCTTGACATTTCCATACATTTGTGGATATCTTGTTATTCAAGAGGATCTTTTGCTCTCTCTTGTGGTTCCCCTAATGTCTTGACTTCCTTTGAGTCCTTTCACATCACTTTTTTCTGTCATTAGTGCTTCTTACCCAAAATCTTTGCTTGCTGAAGTTGGAAACACAATGGGAGAAGGACAACAAAGCAGGGGAATCTCACAACTTGCTATTTACCACAGCCTTGAATTATGATGACCAATTTTGTGTACAACAGAATAATGATCTAAAATGAGAAGAAGCTTCACTTCTGCATATTTGGTATTCAAATGGCAGCTGTAGTAGCATTGCTGCAATGGAAAATATCATGCTAGGCTAAGACATAGACTCACTTTGTATGCATTTCTGGTGGATAGAATCAAATATAGACTCTAAGAACAGTCTCATCACAAGTTTCTTTTATATCCAAACAGACAACAAAGGGTCCAAACAAGCCCTAATGACTTTTTTCATTATTTTCTCTCACTAAAATCATGGGCCTATTTACCACTGTCATAGTTTCAGAGAAACCCACTGCAGAGGACTCTCACCCCAAGGGAAAATAATAGAAAGTGAAAAAAGCTGAGAGTTCAGTACTGATGGTGTTGTCCCAATAGGTCAATGAATGTAAGAACAGGACATTGGAAAAAGATATATACATTTGATGAGCTTCTTCACAGCACTGTTGAGTGTTGACACCCTTCTACCCACCCACTAAAATTAATGGTATAGTTGTGATGGGTCAGTTTTGTCCCAAAAAATAAGAAAATTTTGATGGGTCAGAATCTACTAAGTGAAACCAATCTTTCTAAATGTAGACACCTTAGACATTAGTGTAGGGTCCCCCACAGCCACTTGCATGCTAGATTTGTTAGGAGTGAAATGCTTTGCTGTTCTGGTGGTCCTTCCCCTTCATTTCTGAGGGTAGTGCATGTCAGAAAATTAATAATTATCAGGGCCTTCCTTGTACCAGGCCATTGCAAAAACATGAGGAAAAGAAGGGAGAAGATGATAGGGTTGGGTCACTTGAATTAGTCAGTGTAGCAAAATCCAAGCCCATTACTGGCCCATTGATGGTAAGTCTTGCATATACATTAACATCTCAGTATCTCACTCTCCTATAAGATTTTCATTTCTTCCCTAGATTCCTAGTATCATAATTGAGTTGGGAAGAGTCCAACTCAGTCTCTTCAATTCTATAATCTAATAACTAGATGGCCATGAGGATGTGAAGAGGATCTATCACGCGATTTAGATTTCTTTTTGTTGACCATGTGGCAATATACACACTATTAAATTTGTAAAATTACTAAAATTAAATTCTAACCACGAAACGGGTCCTCTCTGTTTTACCCGATGAGCTTTGAGACACGCTTGCAAATTTAGAGAAATGAATACGTACAAGCTTAGGTTAATGGCACTTGGAGGTTTATGTCAAAAAATGAAGTTGCATTGTATGGCAATTTTCTACCATTTGAGATTGTGGTTAAAAATTTCCATCAGCATCTGTGAAAAGAAATGTCTATTTCAATTTTCCTTACTATTTTTGTTTGGGAAGTATGAAAACAAAGGAAAAAAGAAAAGGGAAAAGGGAATGTGGATTCTCACCTAACAGAATTGAAGAAAAGAAAAGGCCAAAGAGCTGCACCAAAGAACATGCATGTTATGATAAAGAAGTACACCAAATAATGTATCCGATCAATGTCTCTCTTTTGTCAAATTGCAATCCATAGTGCATCATATCAAGGGGCCCTTCCACTTCCACACATTGCTTTATCACTTGAATTGGGCTGAAACATAGCAATTAGGCTGTGTTTGGTAGCCATGATTCAATGTGAAAATGATTTCAAGATAAAGGGGAGAAAAAGAAAAGAAAAAAAAAATTACTTGAAAACCATCATACCTACACCTACACTAGTCATAGGTACACATACCCAAGTGCAGGCAATAAGGCATAGGGTTTAGAGAAAGTAATACCCCCCAAGGACTAGCCCTTCTAATATCATGTAATGCTTTATTCATTATCTTTTCATGGCTTTATATATATTGTCTAAAGCTTTAATAACTATTCTTGAAAAGGACTGAGAGAAGCTTTTCTGCCTTTCTTTTTTTCAAATTTTGATGCAAAAGAAATATATGACCGTTTTAGAATTATTTTTCCATGGCCCATTAGATTTGGATTCTATTCCACTCTTCTTCTACTTTTGGGTATAGGATTAAGTGGCTGGAAAACATTCTATTTATTTATTTATTTTTTTAAAATAAAAAATAAAAAATCAGACAAAATTCCTCTAACCTAATGTATTAAACCGACATATTTCTCTGAAGCATTTAGTCTGGGTGTTAAGCAATAAGGTGCTGGGAAGGAGTGAGTATTTGTTATTCATAAGGCCACTTTGTCCCGCACATGATTGGTCTATGTCGATCTTAAGGAAAATCCCATAAGATGGGACTTTCGATCAACTTGCACCTTCGATTCTTAGCAAGTAATTTTTACATGCTTTAAAAATAGATGTCAGTTTAATATACTGAATTAAAAGAATTTACTCAAACCCTAATTTTTTATTGTAAAAAAAAAACCTAACAAAGGGAAGTTTTAATTTTAAATCTAGGTAGCCCATAGAATAGGCTCCCACATTGAAGTTATCTTGAATGAAAATGGAAAAAAAAAAAAAAAAAAAATAGTGCGGTAGAAAATAGGGACAATAATAGCAAGAAGACAGGATGTTATGTCTGTCCTCCACTTCCATTGATGAAAAAGCATATGGAGAATACAAGGTAAAAGCAAAGCAAAATGTGCTTGCAATTTGCATGGACGGCCATTTCTTTCCCTTTCCCCTTTGCCCTCTTGTTGTATATAGTGTCAAATACTCATGAATAGTTTGCTGCCATGGTAATTCCTATGACACCCATCATCAAGTCTTTATCATCACCTCACTTTCAACCCAAAATTTGGTCCCATTCAAAAGCTCTAGGCCCAATATAATACTTGCTTAATCAACCAGCCACACCATTCCTTTATATATATTTATCTTGGACTGCCCATTGGGACACTTCTCTTGTGTTAAACGTGATTTTTTTTGTCCCATCCTACTGCCCATATGAATAGGTCTGAGATTTGAAAATTTGGGATCTGGTTAGGTTGATCATGATAGCGATAAAGTTTTTCATTTTACATCTATTTCATATCAGCTGACGTGACTCGTTATAAATAGTTTTTCATGTCCGTCACTTAAAAAATTAAAACAAAAAATAATCACTTAAAACACTACAAGTCAGTTGCTGTAAAATGAATGTGAATAATAGGTTGATGTGACAGTATTAGGCTAATGTGACAGTACCCATAAATAATTGGATCAACCTCTATTAAAAAAGAAAGAAAGAAAATTAAGAGCTGATGAATAATGCCACATCAGCTCAGTTGTATGAGAGTGTAATAAAAGCTGAGTATTCAAACTTATTCGATTTTCGTATGTATTTTCAAAAATGCATGTGTAAAACACGTGGTTTAAGAATAAGATGTCAATTTGAAGAAAACTTTGTTAAGATAGTCAATCAAACACAAATTTTGGGGAGGAATTGTGGATAAAGTTAAAAGTTTTGTTCAAGCAAGTGCATGCACTTAATTAAAAAAGGTCATTGATGAGCTTTATTTTCAGCAATTCAAAGTCATCTACGTATCCTGTTTAATCATACTTAAGACATTTAGTACCAATTATTCAAACATATCCAACTTCTTTAGGACCCAAATTCCATAATCATATATACAGTGAAAAAAGGAAAATTATAAATAAATAAATTCCACAATATGGTCAAGAGCTCTAAATGCGACCCTAGAAATAACAGATTTATGTTTACTTTAGTTCACAAAGTTGGTTAAGCTGACTGAAAGCCTTATTTTTTATTTTTGGCCTATTTCTTTCTCGACAAGTCGGTTTGATTTAGCGGCAACAATTTCAAATTGCAATCAATAAAACTGAGATTTTTTTTTTTATATATATATATATATATATACGGTTCGATGTTTAAAGTCGTGTATAATTTAAAAGAGCAATGTTACAGTAATACAGAATAAATATTTACATTCTATCCATCAAAGCTGATGTGATGTGTTCCCCCCAATTATGAAACTCATTTCCATTCACCAAATGTTATGCGGACCATGTCACATTAGATTTGATGGATGGAGTGCAGGTACTTGTACAGTATACAATATTTATCTTTTCTAAATGCACTCCATTTTCTATCACTCGTAAACATTAATTTTTCACGTTTTCTTTATTTAAAAATGTGTGTGTGGCTTGAAAGCTTTTTGTTTTTAATGTTTGTTTTAATTCACAAAGTTGGTCAAACTGAAAGCGCTTATTTTTTTTGGCCTTACTACTTTCTTGATAAGTCCGTTTGATTTAGCGGTAACAATTTCAAAACACAATTAATAAAAATGAAATTTTTACAAACGCAGTTCATCCTATAAAATTGTACATTCTTTAAAACGTACTTCCTTGCTTATCACGCAAAAATATGAATTAATTAAAAAATCTTACCGACCTAGAGTAAACCATTCCTCCCAAGTTTTTATTAATTAGCTAGGTACTCCAAATTAAGAAGCAATTAATCCATTACATTAATTTAATTGAAATAAGTAAATGATGACTTACCAATATGAAATGAATCTGATCACTTGTCCTGAAGATATACATGACAGCTCAAAATTTGTTCTGGAACCATGACAACCATAAATCCAACAGCTTCTACTTTGGTTGAAATGTAAAGTTGGAGAGGCTCTGTTTGGTTGATGTAGCCCACATACACACCACTTGGAAATTTCCTTCAAGAAACTCAATGCCATGGTTTTTCCAATACATAAATCTTCTGAAAGCTTTTCATGGGTCAGCAGGAACTGAGTGTGACATGCCCTTATTTTGACACCTTCCAAGCAAACCCTTAATACATGTTGCAGCAATGGACAAAGTGCTGTGATGGCCATGTGATCACAATAATCAGATTCCAGCTTATCTGAAAAGTCAGCAATAGTTGGGAGTTGTACAATAAAATGTGATTACATATGCTTAATTATTCAATGATCCCGTCTCATCATTTATCATATTATGTAGAAGACTGACTATTATACGACTGTCATATAATTGAGATGACGTAGTGATAAAAATCAGCCATTTTTACTGCTATATCATCAAATTGTATGGCAGTCATATAACAGTCTACTAAAGAGCATTCATTGCTTTCACATTTTGAGTAACTTTTGTGCTTCCCTTTGTGAAATTTACTAAGAGGAGAAAAGAGAAGAATGGCATCTTCAATTTACCTGTTTTTTCTTAAAATATCTTTGTACCTTTCAATTTTTTTTTTTTCTAAATAATTGCAGACCACAAAATAGTTTGGTTTGTCTACTTTAAAATTATATTTTGATGGCTTTTGTTGACTAATTCCCTTGACACATTGTTTAAGGAGTGTTAAATAAATATTAATGTAATGTTCACTTTTCTCATTTTAATTTTAAAGTAAATCTTTTCGATAATTATCAAGAAAAAAGTATTAAATCCATGGTCCATTTTTTTGTGTACTTACATATATACATACAATTTCTTATATATATATATATATAATTTATAAAATGATAGAAATTACGTAGACAATATCTTTGAGGCAGTTGTCACGAGGATCTTTCTTTGTTTTCATTTGTTATCTTTCTAGAACAAGAATAAATCTACTTTTCTTTTGCTAAAAAATTGGCATCCACTGGATATATATGTTGATTGAAAGAGACATGAAGGTGGCTGCCTTTTCAATGCCCTAAGAAACTCAACTGCTTTAAATTCAAGATTCAACGGTCTAAGGGGCATCATGGGCATGGCCAACGTTTTGAAGAATTGCTTTCCTTTAATTAGAAGGTTGGCTTTTGCAAGCTAACACCAATCAAGCACAGAAGTGGTGCCAATTTTCCTATCACAATCATAATTCAAACCCTATATGTTAATAACATTTTTAAATTTAATTAATTGGGCCACTTCCAATAATCTCCTACTAAGGCATTTTTAGAGACCATATGGGCCTTGGCATCCATTAATCATATAAAACTGTCTACCCTCATGTCAAGCTTAAAATATTTTGACCAAGCTAAACACAAATTTTCAATTGTACTTTATGCTCTTCAAGCTTTCCTCTTATAATGGTTGGGCTTGCCGACCCAAGTGCCCGGCCCATCACCAATAAGCCCGAGCACAACCACATGGCGCCAAACCGGAACCCATCCCTTGAGTTGTCAACATTGGTCCCCGTGATCCCAATTGTAACACCTTACCCCATTGACACACAATATTGTCCGCTTTTAACTCTCATGAACCAGACTTTCCAAGAGGTCACTCATCTTCATACTACTCTCGCATAAACTCGTTTAACTGGAGAGTTTTGATGAGGTCATGACCATCACGACTTTAAAACACGTTGATATTATGAATGGTGTAAGTAAACATATAATCACATCTTCATATCCATACCCAGGCGATGTGAGATGCTACAATCACCCTCTCTTGAAACCTAACGTCTTCGCTGGCGATCCTCATAGTTACTACCATACACTTCCAATAGTATATATTAACATACTATACATGGTTACTACTTACTAGTGTACGTAACTGCTAAGTTCTAACTACTAACTAATTAATAAGTAAGCACTAGTAATTATACCATATTTTATATATTTACATTTTACATAGGAATGTAGGATGATTACTAAGCGCATAACTAGTAACTAGTATGATTTCAAAAAAACAAGTAACTAGCATATAATTATAGACCATGTTTGACATTTAAGCTTAAATAACTAGGTATATTACACTTAAGTACACTATATATATATATATATATATATATATATATATAATGCAATGGGTGGATAGCCCAAAAATCCGCTTGTCCATGGTGATGACAGGTGGTTTCGCCAGCCCTGTATAGGTGAACAGTGACTCAAAAAGCCCCTCATTTGAGGGCAATTATGGAGGTGATTCTGGGCTAATAACCACTTGTATAGGGCGATGTATAACCCTAGCCATAGTGTTCATTGAATAATGAAAACCTAGCCATTTCATTCGACAAAGAAGTTGATTAATGGCAAATCTCTAAACTAAACAAAAAATAAACGTCTTATAAGATTAAGGCTTCCCTCCCCCTAAAAAAATAAAATAAAAATAAAGGTTATTTTTAGGGGCAGAACTAAACATTTAAGTATGAGGGGACAATCTTTTTCTATAAAATTTTCGAGTGGTAATTTTAAGAAAATATTTTATTAAAAAATAAAATAATTAGAGGCAATTTTAAAATTTTGGTACCGAGTTTCCTAGGTTATTATATGATTTATGCTATTCCAATAAAAGTCCTTTTAAAACAAGAAAAAGAAAAAAAGAAGAAAAGAAAAAACCACTATCTATACATGGCTACTTGTTTCTTTGAAGCCTATTAATAATCTATGGCAAAAGCTAATTTGATTTTGTTCTCAAAAGTGCTTATGGTGGGAATTTAGAATGTCAACTTTCAAGAAAACTAGTGCATTTCATAATGCACCATTATAGGCATAGATGATAATAGAAATTAGGTCTAACAAGCACCAAAAATATAAAATTTTGGTAAAGTTAATTTAGGAAAAATAATTTCTTATAAAATCATACTACATTTTGAATTTTAAATTTAAATGAAAGGAGTGGAAGAAAGCATTGTAGAAAAAATGGTACACACCACATGCATTGGAGAGAAATGGGTTTCCTAGTAGATAATTAAAATCAAATAAGTAATATTACTACTATTATTCCTTTAAACACAAAACAATACCACTACCATTAACATCATTAAAAAAAAAAAGGACTTGGACAAAAACACCATGGCAAAGTAATTATCAAATAAAAGAATTTATATATGAATTAAATTTCAAAAAAAAAAAAAAAAAATGCCACTACCCATGTGGCCCATGTACATCATCACCTCTAGGTATTTCCAATCCAAGAGGGGGAACCAAAAAAAAAAAAGAAGAAGAAGTAATTCTTATTATACTCGATATTATTTTGATTTTTTTTTTTTTTTTTTTTCAAAAAAGAAAAAAGAAAACTGGCACTCATCTGGTGGGGCCTCTTACTGGGCCTGGGCTATTGACATTTTTGGGCATTGGGCCCTAAGAAAGGTAAACTTCAACGCTAGAGCTTCTCAATGTGAGGCAAAGTGGGCAGGCCTGAGCCACTTGGTCACACTCTGTACAGAGGCACAGATGCCGACACGGTATCAGAACCACCGACGCCACGCGTTTCCGACAAGCTTTACATCTCGGACCCGATACGACGACTCGGTCCGGGTCGTTATACGCCGACTCGGCGTCCTCCGCCTGGCCCTCTACACCACCTAGCGGATCCTCCCCTCTCCTGCTATCCTGCGCGGGGGAAACTCCGCTCATCATGGCCTTCTGGAGTTGGGCCTGCAGGGTCGCCGCCTGGGCCTCCTGGGACCGGGCCTTCGCCTGCCATACCTGCGCTTCCACGCTAAGTTGCGCCGCGCGTGCCTCAAGCTCGGCGTTCCTGCGCGCGGCCTTCTCCACCTCCGCCTCCTTTTCTCGCAATCTCCGGGTCACTGCCCCCTCCGCTGCGCCCAGCAGCGCACGATAGTGCCTCTGCCTTTTCTCTGCTAATGTGCGCTGCAGTTGCTCTCCCTATTACCCAGTTCCACAAAGAACAAAATTAGCCTTCAAATCCGAACCCCCCAAAAAAAAAAAAAAAATTAATTAAATTTATGAGAAACCCATTTGAGCAAAGACGAAATGAATACCTGGGCTTGAAGGAATTGCTCGATTTCGTCACGCTGTTGTTTGATTTGGCTTGCGAAGTCTTCTGCTATTAGCGATAGGAAAGGAGACGATGATTGACAAACATGTTGTTGCTGTTGCTGTTGTTGATGTTGATGTTGTTGTTGTAATTGTTGTTGTTGCTGTTGTTGTTGTTGTTGGTCCCCGAAAGACAAGCGGAGGCCGGTGGAGACCACATTGGGGTGGTGGTGGTGGTGGTGGTGGTTGTGGAGCTGAGAGAGGTCTATAAGCTGAGAAGCTTGAGATTGCAAAGAGAAAATTGGATTGATTGGAGCCGATGATGACACCCCAGTAGCTGGTGCAACTTCTCTTCCTCTCTTCCGCGAATTATTAGTACTCCCCCCTGTGATTTAATCACAAAGACAGCCCGTTTCAAGAACTGAATTCACTCCAATGGCATAGGAACTCAAATATTGGCCAACCAAAAAAAAAGGAAAAAAAAAAAAAAAAGTGTGCAGTACCTCCATTGTTGATCAATAACATATGGGATTGATCAAGAAATCCTCCTGGTTGTGGTTGTAATGAATAATCAAGGCCTTCTTGTCCGTTTCTACAAATATATACATATAATTAAGCAACGAAAGAAGAAGGGGTTAGACAAAGAAAGAAAAAGATATGAAAAGAAAGCAGAGATTTTGATAGGCAAAGAAAGAGAGAGAATGCAAACCTGTTTAGGAGGAGGACATTTGAAGGGTATTGAGCCTGGACCGCCATTATAATGGATTGTATGTGTAGAATAGAATAGAATGATGATAGAGAGAAGGTGAGGAGGCAAATGAAATGGGATAGGAAGGGATGGGATGGGATGGGATGGGGTATGTATGAATATGATGGGGTGGGTAGCTGAGGAGGGCAAAGGATATATGAGGGGAGGAGGATATTATGGAGCAATGTGAAGGGCCAACAATAAACGCTAGCACATAAGAAGCATGAAAGAGAAGGAAGATGCTTCCACAAAGCCAAGGCGGACTCTTCAATGAGAAAATTTGAAAAAAGAAAAGGAAAAAAAAAAAAAAAAAACTTGAGAAAGATACAAAGAGAGAGAGAGAGAAGGGAATCAAAATGACATGAGCTGAAATTATGTCTGTTGGGAGGCCACCACCACCACCAACATCAACACCACCATCCTCTTACCCTTGTTGCCATTTATCTCTCTCTGCCACTTTGTTTTCACCTACTTTTCTTTTTATGTATGTTTGCCTTGTTTCTCTATATATGCTTTGTATTGAGTAATATATATATATATATATCTATATATCTCTAGACTCTCTCTCTATATATATATATATATATATATATATATATGAGAGAGAGAGAGAGAGAGGGAGAGAGAGAAAGTAAAAGAGGGGAGAGAGAGAATAGGGAGAGGAAGAGATAGATGCGATTGAAGGGAATCAGTCCAAGAGAGAGACACCTTATTCTGCTCTTTTCTTTCTCTTGCCTTTCTTTCTTTACCTTTGCTTCTTCTTCTTCTTCGCGTGGGGTTGGCTTTTCTTGAGGAGGAGTCTCGTGCTCGTTATCACCAAAACCAATATTTAACTTTAATAAGCATTTATTATTATTTTTTTTTAAAAAAATAATAATAAAAAAATTGGTTGATTATTAAAAAGTTGTTCAAATAAATAACGAGAGAGAGAGAGAGAGAGAGAGAGAGAGAATGGTGAATTATGGGTTGAAGGTTTTGTTGTTGGAGTGGTGTAGATGTTGTTGGGCGTGTTGGTCTCTGCCGCGCCATCGCTGCCGCTGGGATTGTTTGTATGTGGCCTCACTGGCCCATCCGTCTCTCGCCACCTTTGCCCATCTGTCCCTCTCACTCTCTCTCTTTTATTTTCTTAGTTTACTTTTATATTTTTTCGATTTCTTTTATTTTTATTTCCAATATGCTTAGCTTTTATTATGGATAATTGGGCATTTGGGAATTGATAATAATAATAATAATATTAATAATGACTTGACGGTAAAAATTGGCCATTGATTTTTTTTTTTTAATAGTGTTAATTTGATTTTTACATCAACAAGTTATATGATAGTTATATAAGAGTTTACTAAATAACATTACTCATATACAAAAATTTACTAAATTAATTTTTATTGTGGTTTATGTTTTTTATTTTTAAATACTAATGCTATTGAGTGGACTCTTGTACGTCTATCACATTATTGGAATGTTGTGACAATAAAAATTAACATTTGAATCAAAAAGAACTTGTAAAAGAGAAAAACTAATAGCAAATTTTCATTACTACGTCATCCTAATTATATGAGGATCGAAATGTAATATGCTAAATATAATATATATATATAGGTTTGACATAGAAAGGTTCTAGGGATTTACAATCTTTTCTTCTCTTAGTTGTCTACAATAATCTCCTATCTTGCCACTTAAATCATGTTGGAAAGGTTCCAAGAATCTAGATATATATCTACTTTTCCAGAAGGGATAATATTATAGAAAATGGGACAAAAAAAAAATACTATTTATATAAGAAAAAAAAAATGTCAGCAGTTGATGTGCCAAATGAGGTTTCTTCTAATCTAGATTTGAAGTTCCATTTTTCTTTATTGGGTCAATATTTTTTTAGAGAAAAAAAAGAGGTTGAATTTTACTTGGTTTTGAAGATTAATTCAAAAATCAACAGCTACCCATGCTTCCTGTTGCTTATATTTCTTATCTTAGAAAATAAAGAACAGATCACCCTACCTCCAACCTAATTGCCGTGGTTGGTGGTTGAGTTTTCCCTTTTCCTTTTTACGAGGTTTTGAGTGGTTTGATCAAGAATTCAACTACGACTATGTCAAATGAATATAGCCATTTAACCCTAAATTTAAGGAGACGAGTGAAAGAAGAAAGAAAGAAAGAAAAAAAAAAAACCCTATTTAAATTAACTTGGTTACAGCTATATTGTTTTTTATCGACACAAATTAATTTTCTAAACCTTATGATCGTCTGCAACGGCCACAAAATATGGACAAAATTTTTCGGCAAACTGTTCAGTTCATCAAACTGACGTCTACCTTTAGCATATGTGATTTTCATGGATGAGGAAAACTTTGTCCGTCAAAACTTTACAAGTGACACAAAAAATGTGGGATTAATTAGAAAGTCTTTTAACGTTTTTGCTCTAAGATTAAGGCATTGAGAATTTCAAATGTTTCTTTAATTAAAGCTTTGTTTTAATTAATTCCTTGGTAAAACAGGAACATCGATCATTATCAAAGATTCAACAAAAAAACAGCATTAATAACCAATGGCCATAAAACCCTTTGAGCCACACATAGGCTTTCTAGATCTAGAGGGTTGTGTAATGCTTATTTTTGATAGTTAATACAGTTATTGCCACGTACAGCTATTGTTGCTGTGCCGATTATTAATTACCTTGCTTGCTTATCGGTACACTCCATGTGTTTTTCATCGGGTGTTTTTGGGTTTTTATTTAAAAAAAAAAAAAAAAAATTAACGTGGCATAAAGGTCAAAACGGTTCTTTAATTTGAGTGCTTTGTGTTTTAGATTGTTTGTTAATGTTTCTGTTTTGAAAATAGAAATAAAAGAGAGCAGGAAACAAACAAATCTTTAGGGTATGTTTGTTATCCGAAATAGCTATTCTATTAAGAAAATGAAACGCTATTCTATTTCACCTTCTTCAATTCTTAATAAAAGCTATACATTTTTTCCTAATATAATAGCTATTCCGTGTACCAAACGTAACCTTAGTGGTTTTAATTAGGATTAAAAACCCTAATACCTTTTTGGGAGGCAGTTTGAAATTTCATAAGAAGAAGAGAGAGAGAGGAAAGATAAGTTCATTGTATTTTTCCTTGATACTAGTGAAGAAGAAACATCATTGATCGACGTTGCTTGTAGACATAGGCAATCTAGTTGAACCAAGTTAAAATCTTGTTTCTTTTTGCTATTGATATTTTTCTTGTATATATATATATATATGCATGCTTTGAATGCTAACAATGGTATCACAGCCGATGATTCGACAGAGCACCCAACACCCTTGTTATTCATTTGAGTGTTTCAAATAAAAGAAATCAGAGGAAAAGAAAATGGTGATTAATTTAAAAAAAATATAGATTAAAGAAGGGTGCATTCTGAAGAACCCAATCAACTTGTAGGTATATTAGAAGACTAGATCATGACTCTCACAGCAAGGCTTGTTGTATAAGTACTAAGTACCAAGAAAATGTCTCTAGGATTTATAACAGGAAGCACTTTAGTTGCTCGGTTCCATAATTATGACAACGTGTGTGTGTGTGTTTATCAAAAGGAAAAGCAATAGATTTGAGATCTCAACCAAGTTTCATTTGAAAAATATAATAAATTTTTTAACCCATTTGTTCGTACACTTCCATTTAAATATGACCAACTTAGATGCATGTATTATTGGACCGCAAGGGCATAAAAAGTTAAAGACATCTACTCTTTTAAGAGCCATTAAGAGTGGACATATATGTTTTGTGCATTGATAGAGATTATTCAAGGACATTTTTTAAGAGCTATTAAGGGTAGCCGCGAGCCACCCCTATGTTAATAATTACCATCCACTTTTAATGGAGTGGCCGCGAGCCATTGTGGCATGGTGGATGAACGGTTGACCCAGTATAGTCACTTTTTTTTTCTTTTTTTTTTTTAATTATTTAATTTTTTTTATTTAATATATTTAAGGAGTATTATTGTATTTTCACAGTATTTTTAACAAAAGTGATGAGTTCTTGAATTTAGAATGAGTCTAAAACTCAGAGTTTTGAATCTATTAAATTAAAAACTTTGATTTTAAAATCAAAATGACAAAAAGCACGAGAGTGGGTGACCTGATTTTCCTAAAAAATTAGTTACTAAAAATGGTTTCCAAAATAAATCAAAATTGCTGAATATTTATCAACAGTACTTTGTTGTAGCTTTAGTTACACTTCAATGAATGGTGGGGATTTTTCTCAATTTTCTTCAATATATCAAATATGTCCATAAAAAAGAAAAAAAGAAAAAGAAAATCTATAACTCTAAAATAAGATCTTAGAAAACTATAAGAAGAATCTTGAATGGGAGACTTCACATGGCTGAATTATTTAGGTGCTCAAAAAGACAGATTCATTATTATTATTATTATTATTATTATTTAAAAAAGGGCTTGTATGATTCTATAGTGAAATGTCTCGTAATAAGGTGGGATAGGGTTTAGGGTTCATTTATTGTTATTGATAACAAGTTTCTTTAATTATTGGGTGAAGCCCGTTTGTATTTTTTAGATTAATTAATTTCACTCCCTTTTCTTTTTAAATATTGAGAATCTTAAAATGTAATTACCTAGCCTTTGTTTAGAATAATTAGAAAATTGAATTTATTTTTTTAAAAGTGATATAGAATATGATATTCAATTTGTTCCTAGCCTCTCAATATATAATCCATATTAGATATTTAAAAACCTCACTTTCCTCTTAGTTTCTCCTTTCCTTTCATCTATCTAAAAATGGCTAAACTACTTAATTATTTTCGCTTTTATCCACCCTACTACTATTTTGTTTGGAAGTACGTTAAAATATAAATTAGTTTAAAAATGTGAAAAAAATCTACATTTATGCACACAAACAAAAAGATATTTACATAGCATGTAAAAGGGTGCGCGTTTTTAAAAACTTAGAACTTTCTTTGAAATTGAGATCCAAAGCTTCGTGAATTTGCTCCTAACTTTTTCATTGCCTATATTAATGGATAACTTAATTTTTATTAGTTTGTACACAAATATTCTTAATTCAACACTCAATCTGGTGTTTATGTGTTGGAAAATGGCCAAAATTAAGGAAATTGAGAGAGAGAGAGAGAGAAAAAAAAAAGTGGGAGACAAGTTTATATTTTAGTAATTTTACCATTAGTATTAGTATTAGTAATAGAAAGGATATTTAATTTGGTGAAATTAACTATTTTGAAACTCGCCAATTCCTTTAATATACAAGAGTAAGGTTACTCTTTACATACATTTATCACACTCATTTCATCTGTCACTTAAAACACATTACGTTAGCCGATATAAAATATGTATGAAGAGTATCATTATTCAGTATATTAATTAATGTAAAAAAAATGGCAATTTGATATTACAAATTAAAAAGAAAAATGAATGAAAAAAAAAAAAAAAGGGTTTGAGTGTTGGGTATTGGTGATCTTCCCCAAAACCAAGAAGGATTTTTTAACTTTAAGTAATGGAGGTGACAAAGAAAGAGGGGAAGCCACCAAAAAAAGAGAAAGTGAAGAGCAGGAAATTGTGAAAGAGAGTGCTTGGAATGGCATCACGCAATTTGTCTTTGTTTTGGTCCCACTTACGGTCGGCTTCCTCCACCTATTAATCATCTCTGATCTCTCTCTCTCTCTCTGTCTTTCTTTCGCATTCAAATACAGCCCTGCACGCCATGCAAATACGACCCTCTCTTTCTCTTAAACTCATTGTTTTCTTCTCCCTCTAAAGACAGCCTTTCCTTTTCTCTCTTTTTTTTGTTTCTTTCTTTTGTTTTCTTATTGTTTCATTACCACCTAATCTTTCTCCTTTGATTCTCACAAAACATCATTAACTTTTCTATTACTCTTTTACCACGTCTACCCATCATCATCTTCATATATATATATATATATATATATAAAATAAATGATTCACGTTAATATTTTTCTTATCTCATTGAAATAAAGATGATCGTATACGTAATTATATTACCAGGTATATATATATATATATATATATATATATATATACCCAGATTCGGTAAAACTAAATTTGATAACATCAATAGATATATATTTGGAATTTAATTTTTTTGTTCTTTTGTAGAAATATTCAAGCTAACTTGGAGTACTTTACATTATCAATGTAGTCATTAGGGTAATTCTAGCTGTGAATTAGGTCTTTGAAGCGGAACCGTCTTAATTCTTTGTCTCTCTTTTTACTCTTGCTTTTACTACAATTTTCTATAATAACTTACAACCAACATGGAGTAGTAAAGAATATATAGGACTAGAAAAAAAAAAAAAAAGAAAAAGGGTTAAAAACCTAAACGTCATGTTCATTAATTTAAAGAAAGATTAATGACCATCCGGAATACTTCAAAGATTGATGTAAACAAGGACCAATTAAGTCATAAATAATTGGCCGAGTCAACACGCGCGTTCATGTGTTAACCGTACAAACTTTGGAATAATGAAGAATATTTTTCTACAAATTAAGCCTTTTTTGAATCCTCCTTTGGTTTTATCTCCTGGAACCTAATGGACTTGTGCTTGGGGCTTGGGACAAGGAAACCAGTTCTTCATGTACTTTGTGAATTACTAAGAGATGTAGTTTTGATAAAAGTATCCATCGATTTTGGCTTTCTTGTCACTCTGGCGGGTAGTTTTACATTTCCCATGACTAATTAATTTAACAATTTTAAGACTAATTAATTTGAGCAAAACACAGTAATTTGAGTACTATTTTGAACAGTGTCACGCGAATTATCATGTCGATCAATTACTAAAATTTGGGTCATTTTTAGGCATCGAAACACTTTGAAAATGTTACATATCAAAAGGGTGGCAAGTTGTCAAAGTAGCCTGAAAACATTTCATTCCCAAAATATTTTTTCTTCAATTTTGAAGAGACGCTTATTCTTTAAAAAAACTAAAATATAGTTTTTGGTTCAACGCTTTTTTACGACGTAAAGAGTAAGAACCCGATGAAAATATATCCAATTGTAACCTGCCACATTTTTAATATGTGACATTTTTGAAATGTTTTGATACCTAAGAAAGGCCTAAATTATATAATTTAAAAATCTACAATTTCTTTAAAATTATAAGAGATCTTAATCTGATGAATACCATGTAAAAATCAAGCTTAATTATAATAAAAGCTATAATGCAAATTTAGTCAATAATTTTTATTTTTTATTTTTGGTGTTGGGGATTAAAGTCCAAATCAAATGTGAGCCATCATTTCCAAGAAGTATCATGAAATGAGGCGCATTTTCTTGGGTTGAAGACACACCCACTTTACTTAAGACATTTCTTTAATCCTAATCCAACCATTCCCCATCTATTTCCTTGACCCACACACTCCCAAAACTTCTTTTCATTTTTTTTTCTTTAATTATTTTCTCTCTCTCTTTTTCTTTACAGTTAAGTTTGTTGGACTTTTTATTTTGTTAATCTTGCACTATCCCTTCATTAATTCCATCCCTCCTCCACCACCTCTCTACAGTTTACCCACTACCAATACCCTTTCTTTTTTCCACACCAAAAGCACTCCTAACCTTCCCTAATCACAACCCACATGTCTAGCTAGCAACATTTTATATTCAATTTATTTTTCTCTTTATTATTTTTTTCTTTCTAAAAATAAAATAAAACAGTACTCTTATGCATTTTCCAAGAAAACTAATATATATATATATAAAGCTTAATTAGAATGTGTTGTTTTTACGTAAATTGTTAATAATGCATGTGAGAATCACATACTCTGAATTAAAGCAGATTTTCATACTCGATTATGTTTTAAAAGGGTATCTTTTTTCCACGTTAGTTAAATTATTTTGAGAGGACTGCTACTAACTCATAGCTAGCTTATCACAATTATTACAATCTCCTAATTATATTAATTATCTTATCTTTGATGGAGATCATCTGAGCTAACAAACAAGGTAATGGAGATTCGTCTATGGCAATTCAATTAATATATATATATATATATACTGCATATTATATAATGCTAACTCATTCACAGGTAACAAATTCAATTGTCTATGTCAGCCTAGTAAGCTATCACCTCAACAAAACCAATTATCACTTAACTATTACCTAAAAACTTTTGACATTTTCATACATTCATTGTGGCTGAACACATCACCCATAATGCATTTTTTTTTATTTTTTTATTATGTCGCTAATTAAAGCATTTGGAAGGGAATGAAGGGAAGTAATTGAATATATATATATACGTCCTTAATTAATTAATATCAATATTTAATGTATATATTTTTGTTGTTAAGAAACATACTATATCGGATGCCCTACCAAAAGATAAACAGATCGAAACAAAATAATTAAGGTGGAGTAGGAAGACTATCTAATTATTGATAAAATGGGGATTTATATATATTTTCGAAAGATCAACTTTCTTTTCTTTTTTATTTTTTATTAATTATAGAACAATGACATGGGTTCTGGAATGGTGATTAATTAGAAGGCATTTTCTACTTATTTTAACATAATTTCATACATATTTATAACTAGCTAAGGGGTGGGATTACTCGATCTAGCTAGTGTTATATGATATATTTTAGCGAAAATATTTTAATTTGTGTGATTAATTAACAGCTTACTTAGTGCATGAGGATGCATGGAAGACATCAAATATTTGATAGTTATATATATATATATCCAAGAAAAAGTAAAAACTGTATTATTTTCTTCAACTCTTTACCATAGAAATTCTATAAAGACAAAGAATGTGTTGCACTATTTGTGCTCGGTCCACCCAGTACTTTTTGCATGTCATCATCGTATCTCTTTAACATGTAGTTGCACATGGTGCTACTGCAACCCTTGAATTTATAGCCAAAAAGGAGTACAATTATTTTTATATATCTGAAAAAAAAAATTGTAAAGAGTTATAAATTAATGATTCAACCCACTGAGTGACATCAAACCAATAAGGACTCATCACTGATCCCACCTCGAAAGTGTGTACAAGCTAGATGTATATATTGGAAACCAAAAAAAAAAAAAAAAAGTTTTATTAATTGAAAAATAAAATAAAAATAATGATGCATGAAAGATAGAGGTAGAGTTTTTATTTATGAAAATTGTCAGTGGGAGGGGAGGTGGGTGGTGTATAATTTATGAGGCTATGTGTTAGTACTTTACCCTGATCAGTTTCTGGTGATGATGATGATGATGATGATAATGGCAGTCACAGGAAGAAGCAGAAATGAAGTGAGAAGAAGTGCCAAGCAAGAAAAAAGAAAAATCCCCATCAGGGTAATGGGGAAGCAACATCAGAGTGTGGGGGTGGTCTCTTATTTGTTTTTGCTGCAAAAGAATCAAAGCTCTTACACTGCAGAAACCGACCCCTCCTCTTCATTCATTGTGGGCACACCTTTGGAACCATCTGTAAGTAGGGGTGGAATTAAAGTTTTAGGTAAGGGAAAAGATACCCAAAAAAAAAAATAAAAAAATTTAAAAGGGTCTATTTCTTGTAGTACTAGTGTAGTTCTGCCCTTGATTTCTAGGGATCCAGGGCATTAATTCATAAAGCAAATATGAGAGAGCCCTCTAAAATTAATTTGTCTGACCAAGAAGTACCTTTGGTTGCTTGATATTTGCTCGGGTACAGGTAGATTTTATAAGAGTTTTCTCACGTTTATTATTTGAAGAGTAAAATTATTGAAATATCTAAAATTGTTGGAGATATATGTCCGATTCCGAGAGCGTGCATTGTGTTATTATTATTATTATTATTATTTAATTTATTGTCTATGTTAAAACCCAGTTTTAAGTAAGAGATTCACATTTTGTGATTATGGTAGCTTCACGGGAAATGACGGGAAATGATTTACTTGTAGAATTTGGAGCCCTCTTGCATAAAGTTGGCAATATTGGAATTTAAAATGTTAGGTAATGTTATTTCCACACTTGTTTTTTCTTCTTTGAGATCATAATGCAGTGAAACATGGTAAGATAAAAAGTTGAGACTAAAATATCATCAATCTAAATGTTATTATTAACTTTGATACTTAATTGGAATTCTCTGTTTATAACTTTTGGAAATTTGGACAAATGGGAGACTTGAAAAATCCTCTACCGACAAACTTCTTTTAAATTTGAATTCATATTTATTCTTAAAACACCTAATTTTTACATACAATTCTTTTCTTTTTTTAAAAAATAATAATAATAATAATAATAATCCAACCCAATATGAAAAAAAAAAAAAAAAAAACTTTGAGAATAAGCAAAAGTCAGTGAGAAATATTATTATTATTATTTTTGAGAAAAGGAAATATTATTATTTTGATACATATAGATATTTTTCACTTAATTTTCTATAGAGTTTTTTTATGAGCAATGTAGGGAATTTAGAATAGGGCCCAAAAAATAAATGATGGGAAATTTTCAGTTAAACAAAGAGTGGCCCACAGAAAAAGTTGACCCTGACAGCGGATCTCCTCCATTGGAATTTAATAAAAAAAACCTCCAAAAATGATCACATTCTGCTGCATTGTGAAGAGGAAGAAAACACTGCAAGTTCCACGGCATGATCATGAATGTGGAGCAATTTTGGTTAATAACAAAAGTCAGAAATACACAAGAAGATCAGTGGTCCCCTAATCCGACGGACCTCAGCAGAGGTAGCATAACAGTATAAAATACTACTGCACCCATCACATCATGCAATGGCTCTATTATTTATTTTTTATTTTTTATTTTTTTGTACAGGTCACAAATTCCCATATAAATGTAAACAAGTAAACCGCCAATGGGAGGCACTCTATGGTTTTTGCTGCCTAATCTGACACCCAATCTGACACCCACTCCTAATTTAGGGTGCATCTTCTTGGGACCAACTTTCAGGAATACTGACTTTTGTAAAATTGTCCACAAAGTGGCCTTCATTGGCACATTTTGGGATGCACAATTACTACTATTGCTCACATGATCATCACTCTTCTGTCTTGGTCATTTGGAATATTTCAGTATATTCTCAAGGGTATCATTTTTGTTATATATATTCAAAGTAAAATATTTTAGATAGAGTAGCGTTAAAAATTACATTTTTATCTTATTATTATCATACTTTATTGACGTGATTCTGTCCATCAGCTCTTAAATCGGTCATTGGTTAAAAATAATAATCAACTGACACTACCACGTCACTAAAGTGAGAAAAAAGTATGTTTTGTAACACTCTTTAGATATTACTACTATACCCCCTTGATATCGTGATTTTATTTGTAGAAGTATCCATTTAGTTTAGTAGTTTCAAAACGTGCGGTTTGAAAAAATAACGATTTAAATATAATTTTTTTTTACATTTTCAAACTGTCAATTTTTTTATTCAAATAGGCAAAATTGTGGGACCAAACACATTCTCAGGATTGTTAAATGCTATCTTTAGTCGTGGAAGAAACCCTAGAAGTAGTTTAAATGACCAACCAAAACCAATATCATATATGATACATTAAATACTTTGGTCCTAATAAAAAGAGAATAAAAAAAATTTGATTGTTATTATATATACAACTAGGGGTTGGCCCATATATGCGATATATGTAGCTAGGAAATGAAGGATAAAAGTAAAAGTTTTGCAAGTTATTTTGTCGCACTCATTAATTTTGTAGGGGTTTGAGTTGGTATACATCATATGATATATCATATACGGATATCTCATTATTAATCTCAACGATCGGTCATGAGTTTAAACCTACCTTCGGGTAGTCTTCTGACATTTATTTATTACCTAATATTTCACGACGGTTCTTCACAATATATATATATATTTGCTTATCATATTTTAGTTGACTTAATTTATTAGGTTTTCTATCTAAAAAAAAAAAAAAAAAAATTAGGTTTCAGAAGTACCAATTTGGACATGCCTAAAAGCAAGTTTAATTATATGACCGTTTTGTATCATACATACTTGTTATTTGGTCATATTCGTTTAATATTTGTCAATAATAAAACGTTAACTTAAAATTAATCATGAATTGTAAGAAGCCTGCTACATGCTTATTTCAAAGGTTCCTCAAATTTTGTGCAACAAATTCACAATCTTTGTGTGAAACTATCAAACCTAATCGTCTCTCATGGATAGCTCAATTGACTGAGGATATATCAAATCTAACCACCGACTTGGAGCACTTGAACGATATGAAATATATGCTATACGACATTTCTCACAATAAATAAGATATGGTGCGGAGAATATATGTATGTGTGTATGCGCGTGTACAAAGGGCAAAACTAGGATATGTGCTATAGGGAGGTGGCAACCTATAACGCTATAAGCACTAAAGCACATAGCATTCAAAACATGCTAGGGGATAGATAAAAAATAAGCTACTTTCACAATGGGAGCAAAATCAACAAAAATAAATAAATAACCCTAGGGGTTTTTAACTCATTTTTGTTTTAAAAATATTTTCATATCTTATAGATATGCATATATTTATAAAATACACACACGTGGGGCTGCCCCTTTGTGTGTGTATAAATATGCCTATACATATTTTCATATCTTATACTTTAACATTAATTTACTTAGGTAGTATTATAAGGTCAAACTCTCCCAAATACATAAACAAATGGTTGCATGCTATGCTTCTTTTTCCGAAAGTCTTTCTTATAGATTATTATTATATCTTATAAACATAATTAATTGTATATATATATGCTATTATTACGGTTGAAGAAATGTATGAAAGAAGCATGTATCATATATATGTTAATTAGTGCATTTGTCACGAGTTGAAGAAGCCCTAATTAAAAAGTTTTAAAATGTTAAATAAGTACCTAAAAGCCTAAGCTAACAGTAAAGAATAAATTTAATTATTTAATTAATATTTTAACATTTTCTCTCAATAAACGAGGCTTATAAATATATAAAATATTTAATTGAAATAAAAAGTAAATTATAGAAACAATGTTAAACCTCAAAACATTTGCTATGATACTATGTTAAATCATTCGTTATCTTAAAAACTTAAATAATTTAATAATTTTAGTTAATATTCTAACACAAAAGTATAAACAATATTCAAACACATGTTGGAAGACCTCTAAAATAAGTGTCTCTAGAGACCTTGGTCCTTCATAAGTTGTATCCCCTTTTTTTTTCTTGGACCAAAATAAAAAGAATATAGATAATTAAAATCAAATTATTGGGTGTTAACAGCATGCCATGATGCACAAGTTGTAGCTTGCTTCGTTATGGTTCATGCAATAATGGCTCTAGAAGTGACTAATTGTGTCTGCTTTGGGACACCTTACATGTTCATCAAATGTTTTGGTCTCCAAAATCTCCTTGCAAGCAATTTAGAATTTGGGAATTTTAATTAATTTATTTTTTGCAATGATATATACCCTCATGCTTGGGTGTTGCTATATATATGCTGAGCACTTCTCTTCATTTTCAATTATGTAATTCGTGGTGTAATTATGTAAAATAATAGTTTTCTAATTATTTATTTAGCCAAAATGACCTCATCAAGATGTGACTCATTTGATGGCCTCAAGGAAAAGGTTGACACGAATAGAATTGCACCATGGAATAATCCACTATCAACAAAGCTTAAAAAATAAAAGATAATTTTACTATAAAAAAAAAAAAAAAAAAACAATTGAGAAACCTAATCTTAAATTATTTGGCACTTAGTCTTAGAAGATAAGAATCAATGGGGGTGATAATTGATATGCTTAGATTTTATTTTATAAATAATGATATCATGAATTATTGGAAAAGGAAAAAATTTTATTAAAAAAAAAAAACAGCCTTTAACCTAATTTATAATTGGAGTTCATTTAAAGATTATATCCAATAAATTTCATATTAATCCTTGAAATCCATTGGATCTAAGCTGATCATATATTATATATGAAAGATGTTTAGAAATGATCATAGAATTAAGTAAATTAGCTAGGAAATATAAATAGTTTCCCTCTTTCTTTATTGGTGAAGAAAGAAACAATTATATATATATATATATGTCTCTGTGTGTGTGTGTGTGTGTGGGATCATGAAAGAATATATTGGAACAAGAGAATAGAGGCTTGGGGAACACGTATAAAGAAAGCGATTTGGGGATAATAAATAGGATAAATGATGAGCTACCCACGAAGATTATGATGCAGAGCCAACCATATGAGCTCATGTTTATCGCAACCCTTTTCAATTCTAACCACTAGAGAGCATGAGGCACGACCCATGACCCATTTTCTTTTGAATTTGCCTTGTCCACACTTAGAAGCAAAATATGCCCACTAATTAATCTCAACACATGGATTCTCTCTCTTTCTCTTTCTCTTTCTTTCTCCCTCTTAATTTGAAAGTTTCTCCATCATGGGGACCAGATGGGAACAGGCAAAGGAGGATTGATGGGGGAGGAATCAAGCATTGAATCCATGGGTTGGCATTCTTTGGAATGACTACTGCTTGTTAATTGGCATTATATTGACTTTGGATGCAAATAATATCTCCAAGCTTCCTCTCCTTTTTCAAAGGTGCCATTGGAATATAATTATTTCACTTAGCTTCCCACTTTTTTATCTCTTTAATTTCTTCCTTACGGTAAGGAATCAGAGAGAGGCATTGTCTTTTTCATACCGTATTTTTTCAAACCTAATGACGCCAGCCGAACAAGTAATCTACATATTACATGCTCATTCTATTAGCCCAGCAAAATGATCAGGGTTTGTAAGATAAAAGCATATTATATAGCATTACTCGATCGGGCCGGATTTGAATCAAATAGAGAAATTAATTTAAGTTTATAAAAATGAAACAAAACTTCTTCTAAGCAAACCAACGTCTTGAATTGTTATGATATTAAATTCATATTTTCCTATTAGCGACGATTTAACGGTTTTACTTTTTATTCAATGTCTTTGGTCTTCAAATTTTAAAAAAAGGCTATCGATCGATCACCAATAGCTCAAAGGTAAATATAGTTTGAAAATTAAAAGAAGAAATAGAAAAATGATACAATAAATCTAGAAACTACATTTTTATTCCACAATGCTAACGTGACAATTCCAAACACCTCTTGAATTAGTCAATTTTATTTAAGGAAAAAAAAAAATTGTTGTGACTATCGCGTCGGTGTTGTGAGATAATTATAGAATAAAAAAGTGGCATATAGCATTACGTACCCACAAGAGTAATACTGTATACTACAGTTTCATCACACTCTCATTAATTTCACTGGGCTAATGTGGCAATAGCCGTAATACAGATAAGCTATTAATTGTTCAAAAAATAAAAAAAATAAATAAAAGATATTCAAGAGCTAATGGACACTATCTCTCATTAACTCGGCCAGTAAAGTAAAGGTCGAAAGAGGCGGATCGGAGTATGTAACATATATGTCCTGATGCATGATGCAATATTCTTAAATGAAAGTTTGTCGACAGCCAAATAGCACACCTTTTTTTCGCCACTGTATTAAGGAATGCAACAACATATATGTCGTCATCCCTTATGTGTTTTTTTTTCTCAATTCTCATTAGTTCCACCACATCACAACTTCATCATGCATGCATAGAAATCAAGCAGAGCCTTTAAATCTTTTTTAAAAAATTGGGTGGACCGAGCCAACCGACTTAATTGCTTTTTCTCAATAAATTTGGATTTTTCTTTTGTGGGGATGGGAGAATAAATTGGAATTCTGGACTACGAAAATTAGACGACAATCTACGATTCTAATCAACAATGATCGTATGCCTTTTGGAACTTGTCCATAATAGTAAAATTAAGCTTAATTCGATAGAAAATTATAAATTTTAATACTCTTCGATTTTTACATATTTTAATTGAAATAAGAGATAAATTATTACGCTCACATTAAAAAGAAAAAAGCTTGTCAATCTATATTCATAATCCAAACCATTGTGACAATCTATTCTTGGGGTTAAAGAATGATGATTACTCTGAGGTGGGAAGTGGGAACATAAAGATGAAAAAAAAAAAAAGGATTAAATATTATATATGGGTGTGTTTAGTTTAATTCATTCGATCAAATAATAAAAAGGGATTAAGAAAAATATTAATTAGGTAAAAAATTCTGTGAAGACGACTTTGTTGTTGGCATGCGCAACATAGAAAAGGTAGTGCAGGATAGGATTCCAAGTTGCCTCTTCTGGCGGGCAGAAGAATGCCATGGAACATCACCAATCTTCAATTTCAATTGAATGATAATAATAATAATAACAACAACGATGCTTTGCTAAGATCAGAAGAGACGTGTGAAACTCTGGATTGCAACAAAAAACTCTCTCTCCCTCTCTCTCTCTGCATATATCTCTTTCTCATACTTTCTCTGTCTCTAGGAAAACGAGACATATTAATAACGTTCACGCGTCAGACACACACATGCAATAACATACATAGAACCAAGAAAGATAGCCTCTCTCTCTCTCTCTCTCTCTCTCTCTCTCTCTCTCATGAATGATTCTCACAGCCTTTATGGTTAGAATCCAACAAAGCTTGCAAACAAACAATAATCACTTGAAACTGGTACCTTCATGAAAATCTTGGCATCTTTTTTTTTTTTTTCTTTTTTTATCTCATCTCGAAGTTGCATGTGGAAAGGGTAAAAAAAAAATATTGAAAACAATCACTCTCTCTCTCTCTCTAGAGCTTTCATTTTTTTTTTCTTGTTTGTTTTCGTTTGATTCTTGTTGAGGTGGTCTGCAGTAAGAACAGTTTTTTTTTTTTTTTTTTTTTTCTTTTCGATCCCGTGAGTTTTGGTTGATTACATTGGTAAGGTCATTTTCGTATGGGTTAAGATGACATGTTTGGTTCAAGTCATTTTCGTAAATTAAAAAATAAAGAAACTTCAAATTTTATCATGGAAGTGAATAGATATAAACATGTACACTCGCCTCGAATTACTAAACAAATAGAAGCAAATATATATATATAGCATGTGGGGCACAGTACTTGTCATGTTTTCTTCAAATTTTTATTGAACATTATCATGCAAAAGAAAAAAGAAATACATCATCAGCTTAACTTCTATAACGTTTCAGCAAACAAGTTCAAATAATATATATATATATATATATAATGTTCTCACCTGCCGTGTCATTTTCAATGGTGATGATCATCCATATTTGACTAATCAAATGAACAGCTAAGAATGCGTAAACCCCCATTTTCTTCAAAATATCCGTTGAGTACTGGAAGTAGCAACAGAAAGTCTGACCTTTTAATTGGATGGTTTATTGTGAGCCATTTGGCCAAATAGGAAACATATACTACAAATACTTGATGCGTCACCTAATAAAAACCAAGCATATATTAAAAAAAAAAAAAAAAACAACATTTTCCAATGGCTTAAAAATGTTTATTTGAAACATATTTATATACTACTGCTATACGACTAGGATGAGGTAATTTGATTTGATTGTAGAAATAACGTTTTTAGAATTATTATAAGCACCTTTAACCAGGCTGCAGGGTAAGAATAAATTCCACACGCACAGCAATTATAAACACTTTAAAGGAAGTTTGGCAGTGGATCCACAGAGAAATATATTCTTCATGTAAGCCCAACCTCTCCCGGCCCCTATCTTGGTTGCACTCAAAAGAGTAAAGAAACTTCGAATAAGAGACAAAAATAAATAAATAAATGAATAAATGAATTAGAAAAACTTATTATTATATATTGCTGTAATGGGGAAAAGATTGAAACTTGTCACTTTTATTTTATTCAAAAGTGTAGGGAGAAGAGAAACTTCAAGTGAAAGATAGATTCATTGAGATGGGTTTTGAATAAACCCGTGAAATGGGGTAGTGGGCATATTAACTTTTGGAGAGAGATGTTTTACTTTTCTCTCTTACTTTTTTCTTCATATTTTAGTTTATGGGGGGAATTGGAAGATATATAGGTATATAGATATATAGCTAGATAGATAGATGATGTGAGAAGGCATGGTGTCTTGTGTTGGGTCAATTCTCTCAACTATTGCGTATCTTCTGCTCACCCCTCCCACAACCTCAACCAACATTATTATGAAAGGAGGCAGCAAGGAAAGTCTCCCTTTGTACAACCTCCCACCCCACCATATATGCTGCCAGTTTTTTCTTTCCTTTGCCTCCACGTTGCCTTGTTCTCTCTCTCTCTCTCTCTCTCTCTCCCACACACACTTATTTGTTTTTGGCACATATCCCCATTTCAAATCGCCTCCCCGCGGCCATCCTCTTCAACTTGTTCACCTACCCTAGTAAAAGGATGAGAAAAAAAGAAGGAAGAAAAAGGGTAATGAGGGGAGATGGAGATGATGACCTTGATTGCTTTATTTGAATCTTTTTTCCAATCTTGATCTCTTCTTGTTGGAGGTATTAATTAATTAATTAATTAAATTCAATAGGCTCTCTCATCTCATCTAATCTTATCTCATGCATGTTGTTTCCAATCTTTTTTCTTAGGTTTTTTTCAAACCAGTTTTACCCAACCTACTTCCCTTCACATGCATGATCGATGCAATATCCTTTGAAAAATCTCTCTCTCTCTCTCTCTCTCTCTCTCTCTCTTTCTCTCTCATATTAATGAAAAGTTAGCATTCTGCAAGGAGAGCATCTTACCCTCTATGTATCTAAACCCCAACTTTGGCGGTAGCAAATTTTGATCATTAATTTAAAGTTCGTGGGACAAGTACCTAAGATTTAATCAGCAAGCTAGCTTTGGCACATGAATCTAGTTTTCCTTTAACTGATATTTTGAAGTTCAAAATGCATGTGAAATCAGATCTCTAGTAATTTTTCGTTCAAATTTGAAGTAAATATGAAAGAACTTCTATACGATTCACAAGTCCAAACAGGTAGGCGGATTACTCGAAACCTACTTAGATAGGTAGGTCTCATGAGAAAACTCTCGCATTTGCTATAGCAAAATTGTCGGAGATCTCTATCTTGTTAAATCACAGCATTTTGAACACATATCAACTTAATTTGAAGGGAAATTTTACTTCACTCCTCTGAACTTTCACATGTTTTGAAATTATTCTCTCCTCCGAAACTCAAAAACTCTCAATTTAGGGTATCGAACTTTCAATTGTTTACAATGTTTTCAATCGGTTAAGATTTTCCGTTAAATATTTTTAAAATTCTCAAAACACCGCTATTTTTTACGTAAAAAATAAAATAAAATAAAAAATTACAAATATTAGGCGTTGGTTAGGATTGAACAAAATTTGCAAAAAATATCTACACCTGAATTTTAAAAATATTTAACAAAAAATCTTAACGAAGTGAGGCATTGCAAAAAATTAAAAATTTATTATCATAAACTAAGTTTTTGAACTTCAAAAAAGTAATTTTAAAACACGTGAAAGCAAAAAAAAAAAAAAAAAAAGGTTTCGCCAAGTTTCTCCTAACTTGAAAGAAAACTTTGCCACGGCCACCTTACAGTGATGTCATTAATTTTGTTTAATTATTTATTTTTCACCGTCTAAAAGGACAGATTGGAGTACCCAAAACGGAATTTGACATTTGACAAAACAGGTGGAGGCCCACATACATTATAGTGGGGCTACCCTTACAGGACCAAGGAAGGTACTCTTGTACCCGATCCATTGGCAGGTTCTCATTACTTAATTAATGGGGCATGCTTTGTCTTGTTACCAAAAGGGCCCCAATTCCTTTCCCTATTCTTTATGCATGTGTGTATTAGAGTCTTTGTCAGCAATATTTATAGATATTGGGTGAGACTTAAAATCAAGCACATCTCATGTGCCTCTACATGACACATGAAGCAAGCATGCACTTGTAGTACAAATCTAGACTCCTATACATATATTTCGATCCAATCAATCTATTTCCACTTGTGTTTGGTATATATTAATGGCCATTATTTGTGTTCTAATATTTTAAATCCCACATCCTAATCTCTAATCTCTCTTTCTCTCTTTAAGATTTGATTTTTTTTTTTTTTTGGGGGGGGAGGGGAATTCACCATGGTGGATTAGGCCTTGTTTCCACCTTCCATTATTTCAACAACCCAAATTAGAAGGTCGGTTCTTTTAGTAGTAGAATAAGCTAAAAATAAATTATCTGTTATAAACTAGATTATGTGTGGTAATTGATAATAAGAAAAAGGCCGGACTTAATTATTTAAATGAATATTGTTATAGAGTTTGTCAAAGTTTGGATTCATAATCTCAACATTTTAGACTAATAACAAATATTTAATTTAATTATATAATTATAATTAATATTTTAACAGTGGTTACGTCTTGTTTATGCCAAGCTTATATCAACCACGAAATCCAGAAAGTGTGTTTCCTTAATTTAATTGTAAAGATAGTGAAAAGTATAATACCCTTCTTCTTTTTTTCTTTGTTTATATATATATATATATATATGCCAAGGAGAAGATTTATTTCCAATAACAAACGTCCTATCATCAAACTTATCACTCAATAGCCTATAAAGGAAATTGGCATCTCTCCTCCTTCATAAGAAGATGCTAGTATTTATTTAATTCATGTGAAGAGGGAGACTAGGGTGGAGCCAGGAATTAATAATACCCTACCCACAAATAAATAATAATAATTTTAATGAGAACATACCATTTCTAAAATTTATTCTTGAGTTTTTTTTAGAAGTAAATAAAAGTTCAGCATAACCCGAATTCATACTAGTTAAAATCTTTGTCAAACTATTGGATTTTTTTAAGTTAATCAAAATTCACAACTACTTTTATACGTGTCGTAAAATATTTGTCAACCTGAAAATGCTTTTAGTGGACCAAGAAAAATAATATTCATCAAGCATAAAATAGTTTACGCTAGCTTCTCATTTACATAAACTATTTTCCGCCACTCACTCACCCCTTGGGGTCTTACTTGCCTGAGTAGGCATCAGGCTACTCAAATACCTACTCGGCCAACTGGGCCTTACAAGAGTCTTCTCACAATTAATTTGTATGTCCAAATTGTCAAAGGCTTTCTATTCTCACATACTCTCTTCCTTCACAGTTTCCCTTTATTGTCTCTCGATCTCTTTCTCATAGCTCAGATTATAAGAAAATATAAGAAATATTTGTTGATTTTTCGTACGAGCCAAACACCAAGAAAGTAAAAAATGATTTCAACTAAAAACATTTTTTAACCGAAAACATTTTATGTTAATTAAACCTGTCATTCTAAATTAATTGATTGAGCATTCTTATCCTTAAAATCTAGGAAAAACCTCTCACTGTGAATCTTTTGAAGTAAGTTCCAGAGATTTGAAATGATCCTTGTCCATTGATCATTGAGCTGGCTGCACTAGCAATATTAGCCAATGTGGTGAAAATTAAACCCATAGGCCAACAGCATTAATCACAGCAGGCATCATCATGTAGTCTACTCAGTCATAATGAAATCTTTAATTTCTTCACGATTTAAAACTCTTGTTTGTGCTCCTACAGTCATGGCTGCTATTTTGGAGCATCCATACAAGTAAACAAAAATTTAATTTTATCATCAACATTCAACACCTTCCTTTTCAAATCGATAGCGAGATAGACGGATTTGATTTTGCTAAAAAAATCTCTAGTGCCCATCAGAACACTAATTATTTTCAAAAGGAAAAAGTAAGAGAGCCTTCATAATTAACCAATTAAGTGGATCATAACAAAACAAAAGTAATTATAGCAGGTTTGAAATTGCATTGAGAAATAGAGTTTATAAAGTGAAAAAGAGTTTCATATATAGTTAAGTTTTTTTTTTTTTTTTTTTTTTTTTTCAAAAGTGTGTTCTGGCCCTTTTTAGAGTGAAAAAAATCAAAGAAATATTTTTGAAATTTTTTATCAGACATGTCATCTTTTTGTTTGTCACAGTTTTTTAAGTACTTAAAGTACTTTTTAAGCTCTTTAATGCAATCTCAAACATGCTATCAGTCTGACAAACTAAATATGTGGTTCAACTAATTAAAAGGATTTTTTTTTTCTTGATATATCCTTTCTTTTAAATCTTTGTGATTAATCTTACAGTCCAAATGAATAACTTAATTAATAACAAGCAAAGGATAAAAATGAGATACATACAAACCCACAAAGTTTATTAAAAAAAAACTGAATTGGAGTAAATTCTTTTAATTCAATTTACTAAAGCATGTGATTTTTAGATTTATTTTTAATAGGGTATATTATATGGGTTTCGCTTAATTACTTTTTGTAAAATATTCAATAGAGATCTCCTACTTAAAAATAAATAGACAAGATTGTTTCTAGTGAAAATATAAGTATTCTTGCCTTCAAATCTTACAATTTTGTCCATTCATTTTTTAACACTATATATATATAATAGGAAGAAATGAGATGAAAAAGAGAAAGAAATGAGATGAATTCCCTCACCACGTATGGATCGGAGTGCCTAAAATCGAAGTTGATAGGATATGTTATGAAATGACGTGCATACACATAAATGATTAATGCATGGGCATGAGCCCTATATATAATAGGGTACAAGAATACATTACCCCCAAGTGGCCTTAACCTAATTTTTGGCGTTTTTGCACATGCCGACATCCTTCACTTATTGCATATTTTGCATGCATGTTCCTCCAAACAGGAGACTCATCTTCATTCCTAGCTATGTGCAACTTCAAACCTTTCCCGACAGCCGACAGTCCTGGTATTATGGCCAAACACTATTTTTTTCCCCCCCAACTGGATTCATAAATACATATAAGCACCAACAACTTCCCATCTCGCTTTGAAACTATTAACTCTTCTTGAATTATAATTGTTAATTTCCTGTTTTCCAAGTGTCAAATACCGATTGATCTGCGAGAAGTAAGTAAAAGAGCTTGTCGGAGCGGTGTTTAAGTCAAAGAATATTCACGAAACTATGAGGAAAAAAAACAAAAAAAAAAAAAGAAAAACAAAGTAAAGCGTATCTAGAGAAAATTATGAAGTCCCTTTTTACTTGTCATATTTCCTTGTATCTATAATGATGTGTTTTGACTGTTTATCGACGGTCGTGAAATTAGGGTGCGGTCATATATGGCAATTGTCAAGGTGGCCGGCCCGAAAGTGGCGGATTATGTGTGTTAATATTGATTCGGTGAACTCGGGTTGATGGGTTGATACATCGGTCGGTGAGATGGGCTTTTCGGTTATAGGCCCACCAATAATAATATGAAAGAGCACCTTTGATCATCTCATGTTGAGTAAAACAAAATAAAATAAAAAATTATTAATTCAGATTAATTAAGTAAGAATTGAATGAATTTGGGGTGTCTTTATCCAAGGGCAAGAGTCGAGAAAAATCAAGCAACCAAGACAAAAGAAAAGTGGTATAGTAGCTATATTCTTATTATTAGGTGGGGATCGAGCATCACCATTAATTTAAGAAAAGGAAGGGGGTTGCCAAATCATAATTATCTTTTACATTTAATTTTGTCTTACATATCTCTAGATGGGCCTACTTGCTTTCGGGAGGTTCAAAGAAATTTAGCTAAAGTTGATCTCAAATCTATCCCTAACTGTTGCACTTCATAAAGAAAACACTCATATCATCAAAGAAAAGTACACACTTTCAAACCCAAAAAGTTTGTATATGTGGATAAGATTGGAATTAATTAATCAACACATTATTATTAGCTTAAACTGATAGAAAATAATGGGTTAAGACGGTAAATTTGGAGTTCGAATTCATATATGAGCGTTATTTTGACACCATATTAAATCATTTAAATTAATATTTTAACATACGCAGGTAGATTACTACGTCATATTTACGTATGTACATAAGATTTGAGAAAATTAATCAGATGGCGGGGTTAATTGGCATTTCTTATTTGGAAGTGTCTCTTGGAATCCTTTATGGAACACGTTGTGCGTACGACGACGTAAAGCAATATAATTACGTGGAATGGAGTTTGTTTCCTCCTGCTTGCCTGCTTTGACCCGATTCATCCAACATTTGTGCCGTGTCATTGAAGCATTAATTAATCAAAATAAACATTTCTTCAACCTATATATAAGGATAAGCCAGCCGATCTACTTAATTAATTGGATCATCTTTTCTTTTGGGTTAATGGGTTTTAGGGAGGGAGGGACAAATTTGCAGATGTTGAGTGATTAAAGCCATATATAGTAGGGACCATTAGGGCATAAGATGTTGAACTTGATCATTAGGATATTTAGGTTCTGTTGGTGGCATATATTCCAAAAAGAAGTGCCATATAAGCTAGACTTGTATAACATGTTATATATATTTAATCAAATGACTATACGTATCATTTCCTCTATCTATCTATTAGTTTAACCTTGTTTTAGTATGGGTGACAATTCGTGTTTGTGTGTCGGATTCAATTCGTATCGAGACATAAGTACTATAAGACTATATTATAGTTAGGTCAACCATAACTTGACTCATTTGATTAAACGGGTCAGACCCGTTAATCTTAACTGGCTAATTTCATGTTGAATTCATGTCAAGTTCACAAATCGTATAAAAAATTATCAGCCCTACCTTTTAATATAAGGTGATAATAAGATCAAACTTTGACTCTACATGGAGCTTATATATCTCCCATTTTAATTAAAATAGTTGACATGTTGTATGACCGTCCTATATGTGAGGGGGTGTTAAAGAATTAGTTAAATGATAATCATTTCTTATCAAGGACTATCCAATCAAATTAGCTTCAATTCAAACATTTCATCCATTATTTTCCCTATTTTGTTTGGCCATATTCATAGTAAATGCCCTAACCTAATCCTAAACCTAACCCTAATCCTAATCACCACCCTATATATCCCATAATACCCTAATCCTAATCACCACCCTATATATCCCATAATAGAGGAAATCGATCATTATGAAATATTGCTTGCCAGCAATTTCTTTATTGAATATGTTTTGAAATGTTCTCTCAACTTGTAATTAACCCTTGCCCCACAAGAGAGAAGAACACATAATTGGCAGTCCATGTACAAACTTTTCTGCAGGCTAGTTAAGCATGCATGTCCTCACCAAAAGAGATGTGAGAAGGAAATCTAGAATAGTGTGCAGAACCACATGGGGGTCTGGGAGTTGACAGGCAAACAAGAAATCTTTTTCCAGCACAGTTTAAGCCATAAACAAGTAGTGGCATTGGAATGGCAGAAATTACAGGTCTAAATAGTACAAATACACAATTATAGAGAAGCCATGATTCTTGGCCGCACATACACACACATGGGGGAAGACTTTTTTAAAAAGCTAGAGGAATATATGTAAACCAAACATGATGCTCCCCTTGTCAATCTGATGAGCTTTCTTTCTTGATAGCCATTGGGGGCATATTGTATCTTTGCTTTTTTAACTTAATGCCCTTTGCAAATGCAACACACCCTTACCATGTGATATTCTTAGCTTTTTTTAATGCTTATCACCAACATCATTATACTTCTTCCTTGCCTAGACCTAAATTAAGGTAATTAATTAATTCCCAATACATGGCTTGTGAGAATGAAATTGTAGGTTTTCGACGGCTTGCAATCTTAGCCGTTCATTTTTTCTTTTTCTTTTTTTAAATAGGAGATCTATGGTGATTCTTTCATTGGAGGCAAGTGAAATCGGTCTTATATTATGTAATCTAATGACAGTGCACCCATTTGTATTAGTTATATTTTCCAGGGATCCTTTTTAAGTTTGAAATGATTTGTATGTTGCATTATTGGGATCCTCCTTGGTAGTATCTTCACTCTTTTGGATAATATATTTATATGTCTTTTCTCTCTTTTGGTAGGCTAATAATTTAGTCTAAATTTGAATTAAAATTAATTAGAAAGAATCATGATTAAGATCAACAGGTTGAGAGCACTTGCCATGATAATGGGATTGATTAATTTGAAAAAGGGGATCGAAAAGTTGATGTTGAGATGAGTAGAGCCACTGAAGTTGAAAGTATTGATAGCCTTGTTTCAAGGGAAAATGGCCTAGAAAGATTGATATCCACCAAGAAAGTTGGTTGTGGGTTGAGAGGAACGTAGGAGAATAAAGCAAGAAAGCACATCCCATTAAGTAACCCACACAACTTAATGCTTCAAAAAAGCCTGGCGAAGAAACTCAGAAAGATGGAATTTCTTTGTCATAATGGTATGTGCTTTTAGGTTAACCCATCTAGGATTCTTTTTATTTTTATTTTTATTTTTTATTTTTTAAACCTCTATAAATAAGGCACTACCAATAACCCATCTGAGCTAATATGACTTTGATTCAAAGATAAATAATGAAGTAGGAAATCTTTGGCTGTGAAACAAGCTGCACCCACAACAACAGTTTTAATAACACTAGAAAGGTATCACATCATTTCAGAATCTCAATAACCATCATAGATGGTGATGATCATTTTTCTTCTCTATTTTTTAACCTTTTTTTTATTTTTTTATTTTTTCTTTTTCAATGAAGAGTGTAGATTTATGATTCTTTGGCATCCAAACAAACCGAAAATTATGACCAAGGAAAAACAAAAAGCAATATTTAATGGAAAGAAGCTTTGAGAGACATCAGGAAACATGATATCACTTGAAAACCACATATTCCAAATTGAGTTTTCTTGCAAGGGTTGAGAATATATATGAAAAATCAATAGAAATTAATATATAATAGACTACATTTATGTGGCCTGCTTAATTTGAAGTCTCTATCTGCTACTGACCCACTTTCTTAGCCCAAATAGGCTGCCAGCAGGTTTTTCTTTTTTCTTATATATATATTTTTTTTTTTCCCATCAAAGATGGTGGTGTATTACCTTAAAAGTCAAATTTAGAAAAGTCAAAACTTGGGTGGTCCTTTAGGTTTTATTGTCTAATGGAATTAACTCTTAATTAGCACCCAAAGAAGAACCAGTTCTAGATCCCATCATGTTGGCTGCATCATATTTTCTTTATAAAATTGCACGATTTGTTGGGTATTTGTTAGGATAATCCATGTCTTAGACTTGTGTGAAACAGGTGGGATTCGATTGCAAATTTATATTCACATCCAAATCCAAAGGATTTACAAAAGCTATATTCAATATATAAATTTATTAGAAATGCTAATTATAAATAGTAAATTGTGTATGTCTACAAATTATTGACAAGCCAGATATATGCTCGACAAGTCTAGGTCGTATTGGCCGTGCGATCAACTGTATCACCACTATATATTAAACTATTGAATTAGATGGGATCTTGAGTTTGTCAAAAACTTGAAAGTAGGGCTGCTAATTCATGTTCACGTGTCGGGTTGGGATGATCATGTTGACGTATAAATATAAGAATATATAAGTCAATCTTAACTCAACTCATTTAATTAAACGGGTCAAATCTCTTAACTTTAACCGTCTAATTTTATGTCAAATTAGTGAATCATATAAAAAATTGCCGGCCCAGCACAACATGTTCAATTTCTGCTGGGCATAATGTCAAATTCAGAAGGAAGAAAGAAGTGTAGGCTTTGAAACTGATTTGCTGTATAATTAGAAGTTTGATTTGGAATAGGAAAAGAAATTTACCTGGGCTGAACAAAGTTGGCCCATACTTGACCAATGGGCTTCTTTAGCCCAGAAAGAGTCTCGATGTGCCTGGTGGATGAGAGGCTGCCATGTTTGAATGGCAAGATTTTTTGGACTGGATCAAGATTTAATGGGCCGGAAGTTAATGGGCTTGATATCAAAGGAATTCTCTTTTGGGCTCCACTCGCTGAAATTACCAAAATAACTCGCTCTTTTTTCTTTTCTTTTTTTCTTTAAACCATTAATAGAAAGGTAATATCATAAGAGTAATTATAAATACTCAACACTTTCATTTTACTAAGATGATATGACAGTATCTTTTAGCCTTTTGAAAAGAAAAAAAAATTCCCTTTTTAAGAAGCCCAACGAGATAGAAGTTGAATATATAGCATTACTTATATTATAAAGTTGAAAATCAATTGCATTTTATATTTTTTATAGAATTCGAATACAAAAAGAGTGGTTTATCTCATTTTAATTTGAATGTAGTTAAGGATACTACAACTTTTATATATAAGTCCCTTATAAACTAATGTGGCATTTACCACGTCAGTCACTGAACAATTAAATTTGATTGTGGTTGGCCTGGTAGTGTCGTGTGGACCATCACATTAGCTTGTAAGTTCATGTGGCACTTACCACGTTAACTACTAAATAATTAGATTTAATTGTTTTTGATGTACTAGTGCCATATAAACTGTCACGTTAGTTTGTAAGAAGTTGTAGTACCCCAAACATTTTCCTTTTCATATTCCCACTTCTCTCATATGGGTAGATTTCAGGTGAAATCCCATCATAAAAGAGAAATCAGAAAAAAATAATAATGATAGTAACAAAAGATGGTACTAAAATATCATTTTTCATACAAAATCTCAAAACGATTTTAAGTTTTTGTATAAAATTATACATAAATATATAATTTCCTTATAATTAATTATTTTAACTACATCCAGATCTCATTCAAATCAAACTTGTACCAGATTCGGATATCTCATTTTGATCCATTGGCAGCTTGCAATATGCAATCGTTTATTCTTTCGAAGTGACATAATTACAGGCTAAAGGTGTATGTCACAGAATATGACCTATTAGCAAACGATGTGAAAAATATGAGTATTTTCACATTTTCTACACTTCTGTTTTAAAATGCACGTTTGACTTACAAAATCGCAAGGCTAAACAGACTCTAAAAAGGAAAATAAACCTACTGCAAATGCAATTTGCACCAAAGAAAACCCATGATGAGATTTGCATTGGAGAGAATGGAGGATGAAAATTAGAAAATTACAAGTCACTATATTACACATTACACTACATTATTTCATAATTACCTTGAGACATTTGATCCTCTAGATAAGCTAACCTAAGTCTGTCCCCAGTTGAAAATTCACTCCACAAATCATAAATCTTCTATCTGTTCTAGGGAAGAGAAATGCTCATCAATCCTGCTGAGAGTCTCTTGATCAATTTCTGTAGTGCTAATCAACTTTTTCGAAGAATATTGCAATTCTTTGCTGGGTTCAGAATCAATTTGAGGAATCTGATCCTTTGGATCAGCATCTTCAATTTCTGTTTGATTAGATGCTGTGCCCCGATTAAAGAGCTGGAATTTCATGTCCAAGCAAGATCTCAGATCCTCCTCATTCCGGGCTTTGTTTAACTTATCAATGAGATCACTTATACCCAAAGCCCTCTCAGTCTTCCAACTTTTTGCCTTTTTGGGTCCTTCTTTAGGTTCATCTTGGTCACTTAGATCATTAACGCCATCATCCAACTCAGGCTCATGAAGCTTCTTTAATCCCTGATCAACAATTTGTTGTATCCTCCGCCTGAAGTTATCTGTTCTTATTGAGTTTGATCGTAGCTGCAACTTCAGTCCTGAGACCATCATCTCAGGGTTGTCCTCCATAGAAGTAGGGTTAGGGTTTGATACAGAGGACTCAATCTCAATGGAACCTTCAAGAATAGACTTCACAGAAAATACTTCTTCTAGTAAACCGATATTCTGCATGTATCGGTCAAAAGCTTCATTCTCCACTTCAATGTTTCTCTCCTTGTATTCCTTTAACTTGGAAAATCTCCAATCGTTTAATGCAGCAGCATCCTGAGATAACTTCCTATATCAGGACAAGTAATTCTTACAGCCATATCATAAATATGAACAAAAATATATTGATTCAATCCATGCACCTTTCTAGTCAACGGCTTTCTCGAACGGAGTGGAAGTTGCACATTATTGAACTGGGCAAAATTGTTGGAAAGTTGCCGAAGTGATGCAACTCTTAGTGTAGATCTGAAATAAATCCCAAAACCAAAACAAAAAGTTTACAGCAAAAACTTAAAAGACTAGTGATACAACTGGAGAGATTTGTAAAGAGAAGCATGTCAAAGCAGTTGCTGAAATAGGGGTATTAGAAACATATATAGGAACCTCAGGAAAGAAAGCATTAACAGAACAGGAAAAACAAACACTTCACAAATGGAAATGTGAATTTAAACGACTACATAAAACAGAGAAGTGAACCAACTAAATTCTTAACGTAATCACATGACATACGAAGACTTGAATCATCAAATAGGGTAAGTTTTGAAAACCTCTAATCAATTCTGGTTCAGGAGTAGACCCTTCAAACTTGGCAAAAATGCAAACACAGACATTTAGAAACTGACAGAGTCAAACATGGAAGAGCTCAACGAAATTCTTCAAGAAAAATTATTTTATACGCTGCTATTGTCCTAAACACTAGACGCATAAATAAAATTATATATGTGAGATGGAATTATATGCAGATCTGAGTGGTTAATCCTCATCACTTACCCTGAGGGAGATGCCTCAGTCGCCTGCTGGTCAAACATAGGAGTGCTTGAACTGGGCGTCTTGTCGGGAACGGTTGCATTTGCTTTCAGAACTGCATTCAATAAACAATATAAGAAGAAACGAGGTCATGCTCATAATAAAACATTAGAAGCTGAAACAAGCAAAAAGACATAAATCTCTTATCAACCTCACAGAAGTAGTAGAGTTTAGCTTTATTAGATGCATTCCTTTAATACATATACTTAACTCAACTAAACAAAATGAGACTTAAACCCTCCATGCAACTTCTGATATATATACGGTAATGATGCAAAGCACGCGGCGTGCGTGGCACGCCCACGCACGCCAGTGCAAAAAAAATTTTTTTTTTTTTTTTTTTTTTTAAAAAAAATAATAAAATAATAAAAAAAAAAATTTTTGTGCCTGGCGTGCATCACTGTTGATGCACGCCAGGCGTGCTTTCCATCATTACTCTTTCACCCCTATATATACCAAGTAATTTTTGGATCAGGAAAGCCAACCATATCTAGTGTAGTAACTTCATAGTGTCTATGATACTACTCAATAACCTCTTAATCTAATTGCAATAATTAGAAAAGACTAATATTCTCACAGCAGAAAATTTATACTTGCTAATTTGTCATACATGTTAGAGGGATATAATAAACTTAAATTATAAGGCATTCTTCCCCTAAAGAAAAATTGTGTTTATTCATTATACATTGATCATGACTACAGAAAACTTTTCATTTCTTGTTTCAAGACGCACTGTCATTACGACTACAACATCATGGTTGGAAAAGACAAGTTCCAAAAAAGAAACAGATAAAACTTCATGCATATACCAAAATAACAAACTGACCATATATAGTCACTTATGAAAAATTTCAACTATGATTATTTATTGTGTTGGATGACAAGGCCCAAAGTCTGATACACTACCTTCTGTAATCTCCTTGTCCCAAAAAAATGCTTTGGCACAAAAAATCCTACGAGTCTATGCTGGAATCTTAGGTTTGTGAGAGTTGAAAGTTAACAAATTGAGGAGCCTTTCTAACAGTAACTTGATACAACATGTTGGGAGATCATCTTAACCCAAAAACATAAGCCAGTAAGTTTAGACCCAACAAATTATAACAAATCACTCTTATCACTACTACAATGTGGAATTCACATGTGAATATTCTAATAAATCTCCCCCTTCATGTGTGAGTCTATCATACTACATGAGCTACATGGCTAGCATTTGCCTTGAATAGAAGCATCTTTTACAATCCAAGTGTCACATGTCACCATGAAGTCCAATGTTCACCATTAGAAAGCCTTTTACTAAACCACGAGTGGAACTAACATGGAAGTTATCTCGCGCAACTCTGGAAACCACCAAGACACATGAACAATTGCTTCAACTCACCACCATTAGAGCCTTTACTCAACCATAGGTTTCCACAAAAGTCACCAGCACCTTATTGTGAAAGCATCAACAACATGCAATTGCATCGAATACTTATCTTGTCGAATCAGTCTTTATATATATATAATTGAAATATCATTAAAAGCGCAAAGCGCAACCCAAGTACACATAAAGTATAAATGAGAAACGCCAATCTAGAGGGAGAAAAAAGAAAACCACCAAGACACAAGAAACGCATGTTGAATCGGTCTTCGATACAACTTGTTGATATCTTGGGTTTGTGAGAATTCAGAGGGGACTTGATACAACATTTTCGAACACCAGTTTAATTCAAGAACTTAAACTAGTGAGTTTGGATCCAACAATATCATATTAACCACTCATGTTTTTCACTACTACCCAATACAAGACTCAACCACTTACCCAACCATACTCCTAACACATGAATATTTCAACAGTCCAAAGTAGGAGAGTCAAAACTCTACTCAACAACTTCTTATAGCCTATTGTAAGTGGCAAACACCATTATCCTCATGCTCAACAGCTCAACTGACATTTAGCCTCTCTAACTTGTATACAAGATATAATTATCCGAGTGTTTAAAATATCTTCCTATCAATTTGAAATAAAGTTTTCAAAATATGAGAGAACAATTCTAAGCTAAAACCTTTTTCTTTTAATAAATTAGTGATAATTTAACTTTCAATAATCCAATAACAAACATAGTAAATGATCTAGGCAGACAATTCCCAAACCAAGAAATAAAGACTACATGCATACACCAAGATTACAAAGTTTCCTTTCTATACCAAATTTGTGCATCAACAGATGATTGATTGATGTGACCCTAAGCATTGCAGAATTCCATTAGTGCAAGGCAACCCCTAGTGCCATTAGTATGGAGGCTGGATTGGAACCCAAGTTTGGGCTCTACCTTTGCCTGGGTTCACAACCTGAGATTGGTGGCACCTTTGACGCCAAAATGAACTGCTACAAACATGCACTGGTTATCACCATTACAATCAACCTTCAATTTACCTTCTTCACCTTATTTTTCATTCCACTAGTATTCAAGTTACCTCCACATTAAAGCCTTGAATAATCCGATAACTCAACAACTTAAAAGTTTCAAAACCTCAAATTCTAAGTCAAACAAAAATGCAGGAATCACCAACTTGACCAATATACGTATTATAGTATTTGAAGTATAAAGCTTATTCCACTAGTATCAAATATTAAAAAAAACACATGGTCACAGTTTTTTAGTTTTTTTCTCAGAGGAAAACTTATATGTGTCTCTCACTAGCCAAAAAGAAAGTGGCATAGGAATACGCTTCCGTTTTTAATGTAAGCGGCAGACAACAAAGGTGAATCAATAGCAAAGGAGCATTCTCAGATTCTGAATATGTATTTAAAAATATATCAATATTGAGCATGTTCGATATGACACTCAGTTGTCAACCGATGACTATGGGACAAAATATACCAATTTTCAACACTAAATATATATTTTAGGTTAGCTTACCATGAATAGGACAAGGATTTTGATCTCTTGAACAGCAACTCTTGCATGACTTGAATGGACACCTGCATAGTTAGTTTTCTTTAGGAAAATATATAATTTCAATTGATAAAATATAAATGAGAAATTCTAAAAGACCCTTTTAAAGAACTTCTTCTACCAAATAAACCCATAAAAAATATCAGCTTTGTTTGTTAAATCATTCCCATTTCACTTTTGTTTTCTATTTTCAAAACAAAAACCTTAACGAACAACCTAAACACAAAACACTCAAAACCATTTTTACCTTTATGTCACATCAAAACACTTTTTCAAACCAAACATTAAAAAAAAAAAAAAAAAAAAAAAAAAAAAAAAAAAAAACACCCAACGAAACACATTAACAAATGGAGCCATCCTTTCTATAAGACCCAATTAACAAATGGAGCCATCCTTTCTATAAAACCCAATTTGCAAATTTCATTCTAAAGGGGTTCTCTTAGAAGCACTAGGAACATGCTCACTTGGGTTCCAATATACTGCGTTATATGCTTCCTTCTCTATTTCAAAAGACCTAGGAGCCACCATTTGATGAATAAGCAGTAAAATCTTCCAAATGTTCATCAGAGAAAAATGGATTTAAAGGGCTTGCGTTCTGGTTGATACTCTTATAGAGTCTAACTCCACGTCCTTTGTTACTTAAGAGCTCAGGTCCAAGTCAAAGCAACGCACTTTTCTGTCTTGTTAAAATGTTGTAGAGCTTAATCTCTAATTCAGGTCCCAAAGAAGGACCTTCCTCTCAATCTACATCTTCTATTATAGAACTTCTGTGTACTTTACCGTACACCACTAGTCAATATCCAAAAAACTACTAATAAAAAAAATTCCAAAAACCGCAAACATGTCTTGGCGCTTTTTGACTTCATTTTCTTGCTCTCAAAAAAAAAAAAAAAAAGAAAAGAAAAGAGTAGCTTGAAGCATTGAGAAAAAAAAAAAGTTTCCAGAAATTAGTTAAATCTACCCAATACCCAAAAATTAGAATATGCACACAATGTACACCAGTAGTCAATATCGAAAAAACGTTACTTGTCTTCGCGATTTTTGAATTAACTATCTTGCTTTTCAATTTCTTCTTGAAAAAAAAAAAGCTTGAAGCAAGGAAAAATAAACGTTCTAGAAATTAACAAAACCTACCCAACACCCAGCAAATAAGAATACAAAAACACACACACACACACGTACACACAAGTTTATGACAAAATTCTAGGGTTTTGAGACTAGAGTTCGAAGGGAAAATACGCAAAATACCTGGAGCGAGCGACATTGCCGCATATCTGACACTTGGGCTTGTTAAGCCCGCGAAGGGTCTTCGGCGGCGTGTCCGTACGGTGCGCCGAGCTGGCGTTTGCGTTGTTGGCTAGGGCCGGCGATGAGGCCGCCATCTATGTGCTGCGTGTTGGAGCTTTTTGCGTGCTCTTCTTCTTCGAAGCGAGCGAGAGAGAAATTTAAAAAATGACTCAATTTGTTGCTTTTGGCGCTCGGGGAACGCTCGTTTTATGGGTTCAGGCACCGATGGGAAAATTAAGGGATCGGCAGCACAGCAAATCAATTTTGCGGTGAGCTTCTTATATGCGGGCTAGGGCTCTTTATGGGCCGGGTCCGTCTATGTTTGGTCAACAGTGAGTGGGGGTGGGTTTGCTTTTGAACCCAAAATCAACCTCTTCATTTTTTAAATTATCATTTAACACGTATGCGCATGTGTAGGACCCACATGAACCCCACATATTCAATTATAATTTTAAATTTTTTAAGGAAGGGAGAAGGACCGGAGGAGGATTTTTTTTTTTTTTGAGACATGGCTACACAAGAGGGGAAAGGGAGATTGGAACTAGTGACCTCCGTTTCATGAGGCATGGTCCCCAGCGGATTGAGTTACCCCTTAGAACCCAAAGGAAGATATATAACAAGTCTCGTTTGTTATTTCAAGTATTAAAATGTGCCCAAACATGTCACGTGTTCATTTTTTCTTCTGATTCAATGTGTTTGGCTAACAAAAGGGTTTTTTTTTTTTTTTTTCTTTCTTTCTTTCTAATAATTGGTAGTTGAAGAGGGTCATATATCACAAGTAGTAGTTCGTGAAGGCAATCAGTAAATGAGGTGATAATATGTGGGGGTTAAGTGTAAGAGTAATGCTAAGTACCATTTTTTTATCATCTTAAAATCCTTTTAAAGTTAATGTGACTTTCAAAATCAGCATTTGATCAAAATTCAAGTATGATTCATCTAAAATTTAATGGTGATTTTAAAAGCCACATTAGCTTTAGGAGGATTTTAGAAGGATAAAAAGATGGTACCTAACATTACTCTAAGTGTAATTATCTATAATTATTGAATGAAAGAAAATGACGGACGCAAGAGGAAAAAGAGACACTACATATTTTTGGGTGGTTCGGTTTTAGAAGCTTACATCTATCACTAATAGGTCGTTTGGGTTTCTTTTAATAAAGAGCTTTTCGTCCTCCCAAACGTTGAACCGAGCGTTTAGCCATAAGCTCCAATTTGGGGCTTTTGACCAAACGCACTTCAAATGGAAAAGACACGCCGCAGTTTTTGTTTAATGATAATAACACAATGCCAAAAATATCCAAAATATTTCACATATTTCCAAAATATTTCACATATTTACAACATTACCAATATATATACAAATTTTTTTCATGCCTTGCGCCTCCTCCGCGAATTTGAGAGCTGCAAACCCTTCTGTGAATTTCAGAGCTGGTGAGTCCCGTCGCCTGTCTTTGAGAGCTACATGTTGTGGTATGTCTGATTTTTCTTTTGATTTCTATATACTCTTATTCTTTTGAGGGTCAAAGAGAGAAAGAGAGACGAAAGTTTGACGTTCTTGGCTACAAAAAACATAACCAAGAGAAGGTGTTTATATAGAAAGAGAAAAATCATGGTGAGTAGTATGGTTTTTTGAGCAAAGTGATAGAGAGACGAGATTTCTGTATTTTGGGTTGTTTTTTGAGTGTATGGTTTACTGAGCGAGAGATGGAAGAAAATATTGAGGGAGAGAGATATACTTTGAGGACTAGCAGAGTAAGAGAGACGATGGCTTTATTACTCAGCTGGCTTTATTACTCTGCTTTTTTCTGGATTTTCTTTTTTCTTTCTAATCACTTTTTTTTGCATTGTTTCTGATGCGGCCCCTTTTTCCGCTTGCTTTTTCTGCATCTTCACGTGGAGCACGCCCTGTTTGAATTATCTCACTATTTCTTTCTCTCTCACACGTTGCATTCTCACGTCACATAGCCTTGCCCTTCTGTTAACAGAAAGGACAAGAACATGTGCGAACAACAGAGATTTGGCAGAGATATTTTGTAATCTCTTTCTCTCTCTCTCACACCACCGAGTCATGCCTTCTTCTTTGCAATTAATTTTTTTTTTTTTTTTTCTAAGCAAAAACACTCCTGCAAAACTTTATTCCAGCAACTTCATTTTATATGTTAAGATAGCAGCAGCCACCTCACCTCATGAATATTCTGCTACCTCACCTCATGAAGATTCTGCTACTGATATTATGGAAATCAGCTCTCATACAGATCCTTCTGTGAGAATAATGGACATCAATTCAATAGACAACAAGAAAGAAATCAAGGAAAGGTTTGGTGATTAATACTCCAGCTGTCAATGATTCCCCAAGACCTTCTCTACATGCCTCTACGTGTTGTACAAGACCTGCCATATATACTTATACGTGTTGCTCAAGTTCTCATTAGACAGCCACTCAATTGATACGTGTATATTTGATTTACCATCATTTACCTTATTTTAATGTGACTTGTATTATGTATAGAATAGGTCTAAAGAACTTTCCTTGTATGGTGTATCTTTTCCAATTCTATTGTTCTCGTGTAAACTCATATAAATAAAATGCTACTGCAGTGTTTTGGTTAAGTTGACCAAAACCAATTCTCCACTACTCTGTTCATGGTATCAAAGCCTTCATAGGCCAACGCCTCTTCTTTATTTTTCTCAATGGGTTCCTCTTCAAACACTACCACTGCAACCTGCTTCACTCTACCAAGCTTTGCTCAACTCCCTGCTCTCAAACTCGATGAGCATAATTATTTGCTATGGCTGTAACAAGTTGTTCCTACCTTGAAAAGCCACGACTTGATGGGCATAGTGGATGGTTCTGACCCATGCCCACCTCAAACCATACCTGATGCAGAAGGCAAGTATGTTTCTAATCCTGCCTATGTCATTTGGGTTAAGAAAGATCAATTCCTTCTCAACTGGATCAATGTCAATCTTGCTGAATCTGTTTTGGCTACTGTTTATGGCCTTCATACCTCACGTCAAGTGTAGACTGCTTTGGCAAGTAGGTTTGCTTCTCAATCACGGTCACGTATTTCATACTTGAAACACCAACTTCAAAGCCTCAATCAAGGATCCAAATCCTGCTCTAAGTATTTGAGTACTGCCAAGCGTTGGGCATATCAACTTGCTGCTATAGGGAGACCTACTGATGATGAGGACTTGATCTCCTTCATCATCAGTGGACTCAATCCCACATTTAATTCATTTGTGACTTCTATTTCTATTGCTACCAGGGACAATCCACTTTCTTTCTTAGATTTTCAGGATGAGCTCCTGAATCATGAGATGCTCCTAAACCAGCAGCAGCAGAATGCCACTACTGATGTTCAGAATTTTGCACTCTTCATGCAGAGCCAAGGTGGTGGTCCTTCTAGACCCAACTTCCATTCCTTCAACAAAAAAGGCAAGGCTCCTCAGTTCAATCGTTTTCCTCCCAAGTATGGCACATCCAAAGGAATTTCTATTCCTGGCACTAGTGGTCCTGCATCATGACAATTTTCCTCCTACACTAATGGCATCTCCTCCAACAACAATGGTGGTTCCTCCAATCAACCTCCTCTTGCTTCTTGTCAAATTTGTGGCAAGACTAGCCATCAAGCCCCTGACTACTTTCACCGAATGAACTACGCCTATCAAGGGCGCCACCCTCCTCCTCAATTGGCTGCAATGGTGGCACAAACCAACAGCACCCGTGAGGAACAATCATGGTTCGCGGACAGTGGAGCCAATGCCCACATCACAAGTGCTCTAGAAAATTTAACTATTCAGCCACAACCCTTTCAAGGCCCTGAATCAGTAGCTGTTGGAAATGGAGCAGGCTTGAACATTGAGCACACTGGTTCAACCATTCTCCACTCATCAAATATTCTTTTTCATCTTAAGAATATATTGCATTGTCCTACTACCACCACAAATCTTCTTTCAATTCAAAAATTCTATCAAGATAATAACTGTTATTTTATTCTCACATCCTCTCATATTTTTACGAAGGACCTTCGAACTCATGCACTGCTCCTGAAAGGCAAGAGTGAAAATGGGCTCTATCCTCTGAGGCTGCAAAGATGCTCATCCAAAAATGCTCTTGTCTTTACTGCATTTCTAGTATTAAAAATTTCTATTCTAGTGTGGCACTCTAGGCTTGGTCACCCTTCCCTTTCCACTGTCAATCGTGTAATAAAGGCACATTCTTTGCCTACTTTGAATAATGATTCTAATAAAGAGCATTTTTGCGATTCTTGTCAATTAGGAAAAAGTAAGAAATTGTCTTTCTCTGCATCAAATAGAATCACTACCTCTATTCTTGAACTCGTTCATACGGATTTATGGACATCACCTATTCCTTCTATTAGTGGTTGTAAGTATTATATTATTTTTGTAGATGATTTTACACGCTATACGTGGTTCTATCCTCTACATTTTAAATCTGATACTTACAATTGCTTTGTCAAATTTAAAGTTCTGGTTGAAACACAATTTTCTTGTAAGATTCGGCAACTTCAATCCGATGGTGGGGGAGAATATACCTCCCACCTCTTTCAAAATTTATTATCCAGCAATGGCATTCAACATCGAAAGAGTTGTCTACACACTTCGCAGCAAAATGGCTTAGCTGAACGGAAGCTTCGTCATATTCTTGAAACTGGACTTACCTTGCTTGCCTACTCTGGCTTATCTAATCGTTACTGGGTAGATGCCTTCATGACCGCTATTTTCATCATTAATTCGCTACCCACCCCTGTTTTGAACAACACTTCTCCTTATGAGAAGCTGTTTCTTAAGTCACCTGATTATACCCTTCTTTGAATTTTTGGGTGCAAATGCTTTCCATTGCTTCGACCATACACTTCTCATAAACTAGAATTCATATCCAAAGCCTGTATTTTTCTTGTGTACAATCATGCAGGATATCGTTGTTTGGACCCTGTCACTAACCGTGTGTATTTATCTCGACATGTAGTTTTTGATGAGCAATCCTTTCCAGCCAAAGATCATGCTCGACTTCAAGTGCTTCCAAGATTAATGCAGTATCTGATGCTCCTTTCATGGTTTCGGTAAGCATCTCTCATCCCATATGTCCTTCATTGTCTCTTAATTCTACACCACACTGCCACGACCTCTTCTTCTCTCTCATCTACTGTTTCTTCCCTGGATGCTTCCCTTGATCATCCTTCTTCTTCACCTCGTCTTTCCCTTGAGTCACCATCTACTATTCTTGACCAACTCCCCATCACATCCCCTGCCCCTGCCCCATCCGAGAGTGCCCATCTTCCCATTGTACCTCTTGCACCTGCCCCATCTGAGAGCCTTGCTCCCCATGTGCATCCTATGACCACACGCTCTAGGACTGGCTCCCTTAAGCCTAAATCCTTTTCATGATTTCCATCTCTACTATACTACAAAGCACTCTCCTCTCAAAGCCTTTCCCTTCATCCTTACTGAAACTGAATCATCCTGCTTCACCAAAGCTGCCACTGATTCTCGATGGAGGGCTGCTATGACTGCTGAGTTTGAGGCCTTAATCTCTAATGGGACATGGACATTGTGTCCTCGTCCACTTCACCAACGTGTTATAAGGAATCGGTGGGTTTACAAAATTAAGCAAATGGCTGACGGTTCTATTGATAGGTTCAAAGCTCATTTAGTTTCCAAAGGTTTTGAACAAGAAAGTGGTGTGGATTACACTGAAACATTTAGTCCCGTTATTAAGCCTTCCACTATTTGAATTATTTTGGCCTTGGCTGTACATTTTGACTGGCCAATTAAGCAGTTGGATGTCTCCAATACCTTTTTGCATGGTACCTTGTTGGAGGAGATCTACATGGAGCAACCTCAAGGTTTCGTTGATGGTGACAAACCAAATTTTGTATGTAAGCTCCACAAGTCCATCTATGGACTCAAGCAAGCTCCAAGAGCCTGGTTTACATGTTTATCTACTGTCTTATTGGAGCTGGGGTTCACGGCTTCACTGGTTGATTCTTCCTTATTTCTTTTCTTTCATGGTCACATTACTGTTTTCATGTTAGTTTACGTTGATGACATAATTGCCACAAGAAATCAACCCTCTGTTATTCAATCTCTTATTATTAAGCTCCAGCAGAGGTTCCCTTTAAAAGACTTGGGTCGATTGGGCTTCTTTCTTGGCATTAAGGCTACCCGCTCCATTGCTTGCTTGCACTTATCACAATCCAAGTATATTGCAGACATTCTTCATCGCACACGCATGTTTGGTGCTAAGCCTACCACATCTCCCTGCTCCTCTGGTTCAAAGCTCTCTAAATTTGATGGTGAGTTGCTAGCTGATCCAAGTGAATACTGTCAAGTGGTGGGAGCCCTTCAATATTGTACCCTTACTCGCCCGGATATTTCTTATGCTGTCAATCAATTGTGTCAGCAGATGCACTCCCCCTCTTCATCTCACTGGTCCGCTGCCAAAAGGGTCCTCAGGTATTTGAAACATACTATTGACCATGGGCTTCTTTATACCAAGGGACAGTTGCATCTCCAAGCCTTTTTTGATTCTGATTGGGCTGGCTGCCCCGACGATCGTCGCTCAACATCGGGCTATGGTATTTTTCAGGGTAATTGCTTAGTGTCTTGGAGTGCCAAGAAACAAGCAGTGGTTTCTCGATCAAGCATGGAAGCTGAGTACCGCTCCATGGCTCTAACTACTGCTGAATTATTTTGGCTCCGTATGTTGTTCTAGGAATTACGTATTCCCTTGGATGTGGCTCCTGTGCTTTGGTGCGACAATGTCAGTGCTTTAGCTTTGGCTACCAATCCTGTATTTCATGCTCACACCAAACACATTGAAGTTGATTACCACTTCATACGTGAGAAGGTTCTGAATAGGGATATCCTAATTAAATTCATATCCACGGGTGACCAACTTCCAGATGTTTTTACCAAAGGGCTATCTTCTGCTCGCTTTGCCCTCTTACGATCCAAGCTAATGGTTCTGCCCAGACCCCTTAGCTTGCGGGGAAATGTTAAGATAGCAGCAGCCACCTCACCTCATGAAGATTCTGCTACTGATATTATGGAAATCAGCTCTCATACAAATCCTGCTGCGAGAATAATGGACATTAATTCAATAGAAAACAAGAAAGAAATCAAGGAAAGGTTTGGTGATTAATACTCCAGCTGTCAATGATTCCCCAAGACCTTCTTTACATGCCTCTACGTGTTGCACAAGACCTGCCATATATACTTATACGTGTTGCTCAAGTTCTCATTAGAGAGCCACTCAATTGATTCGTGTATATTTGATTTACCATCATTTACCTTATTTTAATGTGACTTGTATTATATATAGAATAGGTCTAAAGAACTTTCCCTGTATGGTGTATCTTTTCCAACTCTATTGTTCTTGTGTAAACTTATATAAATAAAATGCTCCTGCAATGTTTTGGTTAAGTTGACCAAAACCAATTCTCCACTACTCTGTTCATTATATATATAATCTCTCTCTCTCACCACCAACTCATGTTTTTGTCCTTTGCAACACTTGATTATGAAACATGCTCAATATATATATATATATAATCTCTTTCTCTCTCTAACACACACCACCGAGTCATGCCTTCATTTTTGCGATTAATTTTTTTTTTCCTAAGCAAAAACAGTCCTGCAAAACTTGATTCCAGCAACTTCATTTTATATATATAATCTATTTCTGTCTCTCACCACCAACTCATGTTTTTGTCCTTTGCAACACTTGATTCTGAAACATGTTCAATATATATATATATGAAATTTATGAAATGGGAAAGTGACAATGGCATAAAAAATAATTAATTCACGTGAATTATTTAATGTTTTTTTTTTTGTTGCAAAAACTTGATTCCATTATTTTTTGATATTGCCCTTTTGTTTGATGGACATGCATATTATTTATGTAAATATGATTTTTTTCATTCTATCAATTGATCAATTTAAACAAATTTTTAATTGTTAATAGTGTTTAACACACTTTTTTATTTATAATTTTATCAGATTATTTATTGTGTGACAAAATGAGTAAAAAAGGTCAAAGCAATGTTGCTGCTACGGCAGATACTCAGATAATGAAAGTAGTTTGGACTGAAAAAATGCTAGAAGATTATCTTGACATATGTATTACTGAAATTCATACTGGTAACCGCCCAGGAACACATATCAATAGGACACGATGGAAAAATGTGATAGATAAATTTAATGAAAAAACTGGAAAACAATATTGCTATAAACAACTAAAGAACAAGTGAGATAATTTGAAAAAAGAGTGGAAAATTTGGAAGAGATTGATAGGGAAGGAAACTGGCCTTGGATAAGATCCGGTGAAAAAGACAATTGATACACCCGATGATTGGTGGGAAAAAAATTGCAGGTATTATATTTGTACTTGTTTGTTTTTTGTTTAAATGATTTGCACAAATGTTTATTATTGATTTTTACATATACCTAAATACAGGAAGTTCCAGAAGCAACCAAGTTTTGCACGACAGGTTTGGCTTATGCTATGAAGGTATAAATATTGTTTAGAGATATAACTACCACTGGGGAGGGATTTTGGGGATCATTCATAAGGTTGGTTCCTAATGATATTGGTTTCATAGATAGTGCAGAAGTATTGCTTAATGAAGATGACAATGTTGTAGAAGGTTTAGATGTTTTGGATGATGAACCAAATCTCAATACACATGGCATTGGTGATATTCCTGCTAATTTAGATACGCGGGATAAAGGAAATAAGAAGTTTGGTCTTGCGGTTCAATGTAAGAAAAGAAAAAAAGGAGTTCAAATTGTTAGTCAACATTTGAGTCGTATTTGTGATGTAATAGAAAGTAAGAATACAGTAACATCTAAGAGCTACAATAAGCCTGGATGTAATATTGAAGAGGTCATGGATGTTGTTCGGGGGATTGCTGAAAGAGAAAATGACATTGATATCTTTAAGTTTGCAACAGAGGTATTTCTTAAGAGATCACATAGAGAGATGTTTGTGACTATTAAAGAACCATGGTTGCAGATTGACTTTATCAAGCGAATGGGAAATAGAAAAATTAACCGTCGTAGCATGGATTAATGTTTTTATTTTTTAATGTTGTTTTGTTATGAACTATTTGAGAACCTGTAAGGATTTATTTGAGTGTTATTTTTTATTTTTTTATGTGTTGATTTGTGTACTAAGGTGAGTATATTTTAATATTTCATAACTATATTTGGATGATGTTTTTCTTATTTTTATGGGTGCTTATATATTTATTTTGTGTTTATTTCTTTATTTGTTTTCCTTATAGACATGGACAATAGTAATTATAGCACTTAAGATGATACAAGTGATAGTGATTATGGTGAAGAGGAAAATGAAAATGAAAATGATGTTTTTATTCTAGCAGCTGCAGCAGTAGAATTTGTTGAAAACTATTATATGCCATATATTGCAAAGGAACCTTGTAGGACCTCTTCTCAAACAGGTTATAAGTGGGTTATGGAGATTGTACAAGGTAATCCTCATAGGTGCAAACAAAATTTCAGAATGGAAATACACGTATTCCTTTACTTGTGTAAAGAGTTGAAGGAAAATATCATTTAAGAGGTACTAGGAAATTAACTGTTGAAAAGTTGGTAGCTATGTTTTTGATTACTTTAGGCCATGGGTTTGGGAATAGGATAATGCAATAAAGGTTTCAACATTCAGGAGAAACAGTTAGTAGACATTTTACTCATGTTTTAATAGTTGTTTCAAGAATGACGGTTGACATTATTAATCCTATTGGCCATACTTCAAAGATTGTATTGGAGCCATTGATGGAATCCATGTGCCAGTTAAAATTTCTCCATCAAACCAAATACCGTATATTGGTCGGAAAGGGACTCCTACTCAGAATGTTATGGCTGTTTGTGATTTTCGTATGTGTTTCACCTTTGTTTGGGCTGGATGGGAAGGTACTGCACATGATACACGCATTTTTTTGGAAGCTATTCGAAATGAAGAATTGCGATTTCCACACCCACCTAGAGGTTTGTATTTAATAAAAATAATAATTATAAATTATACATGAAAAAGAAAATTTATGACTGTTATTCTTATATTTTTTGTAGGAAAGTATTACTTGGTAGACGCAGGATATCCTCATATGAAGGGATACATGGGGCCATACAAAGGAGAGCGGTATCATCTACCAGACTTTCGTCGCGGAAGCCAACCGAGGGGTATGCATGAAATTTTTAATCATGCACATTCATCACTTAGATGCACTATTGAAAGAACATTTGGAGTTTGGAAAAATAAGTGGAAGTTATTGCATTGCATGCCGAGTTTTCCTTATGATAAACAAGAGAAAATCGTGGTGACGTCTATGGCTCTTCATAACTTCATTAGGAAGCATGCAATAAAGGATGCTGAGTTCCAACCATATGATGATGATGATGATTTACTACCTACTGACAGTATAGGCGATGGCGAAGCACAAGATGAGTCAAGCATACAACAATCAGATACATCATATGAAAATTCTATGAACATTGAGCGTGATCATATTGCTAATCTACTTATGACTCGTTAATTTTATTTTTATAAACTACTTAAAATGTTGTAAGGATTTTCTTGAATGTTGTTCTTTTTTATGTGTTAAATACTTTTAAGTGTTGTGGTGTTAAAAAGTGTGTTAAATAATTAGAAGTGTTAAATAATTTAAATAAATTTTTTTTTTTTTTTTAAAAAAAAGAAAGAATATGTTGACGTTTTGTTACATAAACCATTACAAAATAATTTTTACTTGTGAAATCTAACATTAACCATTTTTATATAAAAATGTTGGTATAAAATGGAAAAAAAAAAAAAAAAAAATCATTACCAACCTTAGGCCTTTATTGAAAAACATGTAATGATTTTACATAAAATGACATATAGTTGGTGTCACATAATGATTTTTTTTTCGGCCTATATTAAAAAAAAAAAAAAATCATTACATGTCCTTTATTGTCATTTTTTCAACTAAAAACACTTTTTTTTTGTTTTGTTACCAAATATCAGTAACATCAAAAAAACACTTAAGACATGCGGTTACCAAACATGTAAACAGTTTTTCAGTAATAGCACTTTTGACAAAAGCTCACAGGCAAAAGCTCCATATTCAAAAGCTCTATTTTCCATCGCAATCCCAAACAGGCTCTAAGAATTACTCAAAATGCTATATTTTGCTCTTATGGACTTTAATATATTTATAATACAAATAACCATATTTACAGAAAAATTAGTTGGCAGAATGAATAAAAGGAAAGTAATCCAACATCAATGGTAAGTATTTTATAAAGGAAAATGTCTCAACCCTAATATTGAAAGTTTTGTACTCTTAACAGTTTTACGCCACCCCATTTTTTTGGTGTTTTATATAAACTATGTATCTAAGAAAATGAATCACATGTTTATATAAGAGCAGTAGATAAATCATTACAATTTTTTATAAGTGAAACTTCCTTTCGTTATTGTTATTGTTATCGTTACAGTTAGAATACTCTCAACAGCTTCTTTTTTATTTTTTTTAAATTTAAGAAATAAAACTATTTTTTGCTTCCTTATCCAAATACACTAAACAAAAGTTTCCCTTATTTTTTCTTGTACTATTCAAATATTAATTCTTTGCAAAATGCAAGTTCCCTAAGTACCTTGACATTTTTTGGTGTTAAAATAGAATTTCAACACAATCCCTAATAAAAAGCAAATTAAGAGAGGAGAAAATAAAAAGAAATATTTTGTGTTAAAATAATGAAAAATAAAGTTAGAGTGTTACACAATATATAGGTAGCACTGTAGCTTCCATAATGTTTAAGGAAAGCATTAAAAAGACCCCTATACACACATCAAGCTCGTTCGTTAGAGCAGAACAAACGAAAAGAAGAAGAATCAAGCAGAAACTATTGAGGGAGATTGCGAAAGACATAAACTATTGAAGAATCAAACAGACCCAAACACTATCACTACCTGTCTGGTGAGCGAGAGTGAGAGAGTGAGAAATGAGAGTTCAGGTGGAAGATCCGTTGTGACTAGTGAGGGGGATTGAGAGAGAGACGTTAAATTTTTTTTTTTTTTTTTGTAGGGGCATTGTCCCAATGCAGTCTGAATGCAACCTGTTAACTTGTCCCACATTGTTAAGAAAACATCAATCTCCAAGTTTGCTTATCTATAAAAGGATGCATATCCTCTCTCTTTGAAACCAAATGCCTAACTGTATTGACTCAGGCTCCATACTCGACTAGCCAGGCTAAGCAAATACTCATATGTAAACTAACTTCTTAAGCCGTTTAAGAGTTAAACAAAAACATTAAATATAAGAGCCAGCTCGTGAGCTGGCTCGGTTCGACTTATTATTAGCTCGACCTCGATTTTTTTTTGCTCGCCCTTGAGTTCGAGCTCGAGTAAAATTTAAACGAGCCAAGCCTGAACATTGGAAGCTCGTTCAAGCTCGGCTCGTTTACACCTCTATACACACGTCACACCAACTTATATGACATATTTTAAGTAATTTATACTTTTATTTTATTTAAGTGATTGCCATATGGTAAGTCACATAAAATATGTTATTTGGTGTGATACCGTGAGTTGTGATAACCACCTTGCTTGTAGACCTTAGCATACTTTTAAGAAAGGCCTCAGTTTTAGGTACTGAATGTATATTTTACTTTGAGAAATGCGTATATTTTTTTAATTTTTTTTTTCTAAAAGTTTATTCTGTGTTACCATCTCATAAATTGGTGACACATTTTTCATGGAATAATGACATATCATTTGGGAACCAACTTAAAAAAAGAAAGAAAGTGTAACACTTCTCACTTTATTGTAAAAATGAAAAAAAAAAAATAATAATAATAATATAAGCCAAACGGGTTACTCATGGCTATGGGTTAAGCGGTTTAACCCATTTATTGAATGGAGTTAATTCGGGTAGATTCAAATCCAATTGTACAAAATATATCTCGCCAATTTCGCGTCCAATTTGCACGTATATCAAAAATTACTAGCGCTAATAACACTGGCCGAGGACGCGTGTTTGCAGGGCTGGATTAGTATAAAAATGGGCTTTTCTTAAACAGTTTCATCCAAACCCTAAAGACAAGCTTACGCTAAAGACAATTTGGGGGAGGGGGTGGTTTCTTGGAAGGTTCATGGTTAGGAAAGTGTATGTGGTCGCTTATTGCTTCCAAAAAGGTTTTCTAGGCATCTCACTAGAGTTCTTATGTTTAATCATGTTTGATGTGACGTTGTGTAGCTCCATCTTTTTTAAACAAAATAAAGTGGAAATCAAAGTTCAGTGTGAGCAAATCATGACTTTGATTAAGGAAGCCACTACCCAACTATATCTTTTTCTCTATTAATTCATAAATAAATAAAAATTCGATAATTATTATTTACAAAGTATTTTTTTAGTGTTTAAAGACGGAGATTTTTTTTAATTTTTATTTTTTTTTAAAAAAAAAATTGTCAAACACTCCCTTTTATAAATTGAAAAGTTAAACAACAAAGAATGTGATGTAATTTTACAAAGACTAAGAAGAGGTCAACTTAATTTTTTTAATATAAAAAGAAAAATAAGGCAATCAATCATTACATTATTGTCTATCCAATCTATTGTCGTTTTGTTGACTTTCTCATATAACAAAAAAGGGCCCACGAGCCTATTCTAGTAATCTTGTTTCATAGCCTGTTTTATGTTTACCGACATTGGATAAAAAAATCCACCGCCCGATCCACACTTCACATTTTAAATGATAGATTCATATTAAGAAATAAATAAATATATTTATTAAAAAGGAAGACGATGATACATTGTGGAAATGACAAAAAAATCCACGCAAGGGGAAAGAGAGATAATCTATATATATATATATATATATATAGACAATGGAATGATGTTTTAATCTTATATAAAACAAAGGAGACAAATAGAATAAAAGAGTCATAATTCATTATATTAAATTTTTAAATGTAAATCATATACTTTTTTTTTTTTTAATAACAAATTTTTTTTGTTTTTTTTAACGTATGGCATGTGATTGCTCACTTGGTTAATAGAATTAAAGTTACTTACTTTTTATATAATTTGAATATAGATTCAAATTTTAAATAAGGCACTTTGTCAGTTTTCCATCAAAATTAATGGTGTCATAACTCTTAAGTCACTTGTTTCTCAATTGACACATCAATGTCTATATCAACATCTAATATCAAGACTACATCATTAAGTGTCAACTCATTCATTGAAAAAATAAATAAAGAAAAAAATAAAAAAAAGGGCGAAACTACATGAACAAAAATCATATTTCTTCATCATCATAATTAATCTTTTGGATTTGTAGTATCAAAGGAAAAATCTGTTAACTTTAACATTGATATTAGGTGCCGGCATGAACCATAATATGTCAAATTATTCACACTTGGCAAATGAAAAACGTTAATTTTGACCATAAATGAACTAATTTAAAATTTGGGAAAACTTAAGCACTTTATTATTGAATCAAATGAAAACTCAATGACTAACTATGAATTTTTCCCTTTTAAAGACATAAATGAAATAAGAGGGCTGTTAGGTGTCCTAAAATCCTTCTAAAATGATGTAAAAAACATTATTTTGAAAAAGAGTTAGAAACAAATAAGAGAGAATGAGAATTTTTTAAGAAAAAAAAATGCTTGCTACATCATTTAGAAAGCATTTTAAAAAAAATCCCTTGAAATATCTAACATTATCCAGGAAATTATGATGATAGTTAGGGTCTAAAGAATAATTACCTGTTATATGGGGTGTTTTCTTTTTTTTTTTTTTAAATAAGATTTTTCTTTTGTTATATATATATATATATAGAGGGAATTTGACATGTTTTTGGATTTGGCAAAAGTGAGGGTCGGCAAACAGGAAAGCGATCTCTTATTAGATCGTACCAACTTGTGCGAAAAAAAGACCAGACAAGAAACGTGGGTAATATCATCTGGTTTGTATGGTCGACACTCATCAGCTTGGTCCCGAAAATATAATTACGAAAGTACACCCAATCGAATCCATCGTGTCCTCCCATTCCCTATCCTCATATCCCACGTGGCATTGAATTCAGTTGGCCGACGTGCCGATCCTACTTGCCTGACGTTTGCGTTGTTGACGCAGCCATCCTAATGCGGTACGCAGCAATGACGCGTATCACACACCTTATCCGCAGGATCCGACGGTTCAGAAGTGGCGAGAAAACGACGTCGACAGTCCGATCACGTTTTTCCATTTTTGTTTTGTTTTCCAAATTTCCATTATCTCCCTTGTTATTCTCCGGAGACCTCAATGGCTTCACCACTGTCATGCGACAATAAAGCATGAAAAAAATATTTTCTAATTCCGTCAAAAAAAAAAAAAAAACACATGTTTATTAATTGGTTTCAAAATATCTCTTGCAGGCATGCAATGGCTTCCTGTACTGCGGCGGTCGAATCTGATAAGCGTCTTTCGAAAGGGTAGTTCGTCGGTGACGCGTAGCACCGAAGTCGTCAGCTGGATTCCAGTCCACCACTCCATCTTGTGTGAACATATAAAAAAAAAAAAAAAAATCTAATGGCCAAACAAGAATATATATATATTATTTTTAAAATAATAATAAAAAATAATTAATATAATATAAAAAATAAGAATGTTGAAAGTTTAATTTTTTTTTTTAATAAAAATGACAAAAATGGAAATAAAAGCATAGTCAAATAAGCATAAACTCTTTCATCAAATCAATATCGGTTTCTAATAATGCTGCCCCGTTTCATATTGTTTGTTTATTTAGTAAAGCGTGTGATATAAAAAAAAAAAAAAATTAAAAAAAAGTGATTTTAAAATATGTAATTTATAAATATAAGTTATATTTTTATCTTAAAAACTTTGTATTTTAAAAAACGCACCCTTAAATGTAAATTTGTATACATTTGTAAAAGTGCACAATCAAACAAGAAATTTTTTTTTTATTTAAAAATATATCTCTTACCTTTAAAATCGCATAGTCAAACAGGCTTTTAATCGATTTAGATTGTTGTTGAATATTATCTAATTTTAGAAAAACAATTACTCAATGATTTTGATAACTTTCTTCGTATGTCATTTGTTTTATTGGGAAAGTCAATAATTATTATCTATTTGTTTCATTACAGTCAATTTAAGAAGCCTAAACTTATTTGGTCAAAAAAAAAAAAGAAGCCTAAACTTACAAATTAGATTTGACTGCTATTAAAAATGAGTCTGACTTTCGTTTATATTCTAACCCCTCTAAATAAAAAAAATTATGGTTTCATCTTATATTGACATTGTATTTTAGAACTAAATAATCAATAAGACAACTCTTTTAAACTGAATGATTTAGTAAAATAATGGTAAAGGGAAATGATATTTGTTTTTTTTTTAATCCATTTAAAATGATGCTTCATAATTACCTATATTCTTGCTGATTAATATTACAATTATAATTTTAACAAATAACATTTTTTTTAAAAAAAAAATATTACTTTCATAAGGTTTTTAAAAAAATATTGGGAGAACATTCGTCCCACCCCTAAGGATAGGTTCGCCCCCTGTCTACAACCATTGTAATTATATGTTTAAAAAATTAGTATAACTTAATTATTTTAATAAAGAACACGTCATCATCACCAACACCAACCATACAAGACGTCCAAACATTATCATCAAAAGTGTATAAAAGGTGTGAAAAGGTTGACAATTTTTATATCATTTGTGAATTTAACATAAATTTAATATAAAATTAGCTAGTTAAAAAGTCGGTTTAATTATGTATCGTGGCCTATATAATCTTATAACTATATTTTGATATAATTCGAACCCACACGCAATATAAAGACTGAAAATTTTGACACGATATATAAACTCAGATATAAATTCAAAATAAAATTAATGAATTAAAGTTGAAAAATCTGATCCGTTTAATTACATGAATTGAGTTAGAATTGACCATATAATATAAATCCCATATCTCAAAATAACTCAAATTCCATATACAAATATAAATTGATAGACATTTGTTTGATTCTCTTTAAAATAATAAACATCATGGGGCATTTAAGATTTTTTAGGCGAAAATTAGAAATTGAGAATTATCATGGGGGGTTTTGCATGAGGCGAATTAGTAGAGGGGTAGTTCGAAAAACCATAAAACACAAGGGACTTAACCAAAAAATAAATTTGATATAAATACGGGGAAAAAATACAAACGACGTCTTGTTTAGGTTCCACTCCTGACTGAACCAAACCAACCCACACGTGCCCACCTTACCTTTCATCTTCTTCTGCCGGATCTCTTCGGAGAAAAAAAAGAAATTTTTTGTCAGAGTGTGTCCTGAGTTGCAAACATGGCCGAATCGGTGGAGCTACCGAGTCGCCTCGGCATCCTTCCCTTCCGTAACAAGGTCCTCTTACCTGGCGCCATCATTCGAATTCGATGCACTTCGCCCAGCAGGTTCTCTCTCGCTCTCTCTTGTTATTCAAAATTCGACTATGTATTTGTTTTCCTTGAGAATTCAGATTTCTCTGTTGAATTTATTGTTTTTCTTGGAAAGTTTGGAGGCTATGATTGTGGTTTTCGTTTGGTTGCTTAGAAAATTCGGAAAATATGGATTCTTAACATTTCGAGCTTTTCTCTTTGTTGATTGGGAACTTGAGGAAACAGAGACTGCAACTGCGCTAAGCTGAGCTTAATACAACTAATCGGCTTGGAAGTCAACTTCTCATGATATGAGATTTTTAAGTTTTGTAGTTCGTTCTATTTTTCTTCGGTTTTCTCGGAAACCAAACGGACGCTTGTAGTTTTCCTTTTTTATTCGAAACTTAGTCGTTGAGTAATTCTGCGTTTGGTTGCTTGGAAGTGGTTGGAAAAGGAAGGAAAACGTGAAACTTTTATAATAAATTTGTAATTTCAATGACTCAATCCATAATTTGACAAGTTTTGTTGTATTTATCGCATTTGATATGCAACCAAGTGGAGAATATGGGTTTTTATTGCTTAATTTAACACAAGGTATACTTTGGCGTTAATGTAGTGTGAAATTGGTGGAGCAAGAGCTGTGGCAGCGGGAAGAGAAGGGATTAATTGGCATTCTTCCAGTTCGTGATGCTGCCGAGTCGACAACAGCTGTAGGCCCTGTGTTATCTCAAGGTGATCTTTTGACCTATTGACCCTTTGGGTATCTATGAGTTTGCTTTTGTTATCTATGAGTTTGTTTATTTATTTTTTTATGGAATTTTTAGGCGTGGGAAGTGATTCCGGAGAGAGGAGCTCAAGAATTCAAGTGGGTACATCTGATTCTCAGAGGCTTGATGTCAAAAATCAACAGGAAATTATTCATTGGCATACAAGGTATGTTTCACAGCAGCATCTATCATGTTCTGTAGTGGATATTGTTTTGCTAGCATTGTTAATGTTGGGTGTTTTCATAAGGCAGAATGTGAACTGTGAAATCATTGTGATTTGTTATCTTATTTCTCAGGGGAGTTGCAGCTCGTGCTTTACATTTGTCAAGAGGAGTGGAAAAACCGAGTGGGAGGGTCACATACATAGTTGTCCTTGAAGGTTTATGCAGATTCAGTGTCCAGGAACTTAGCACCAGAGGAACATATTATACTGCACGAATATCTCCTCTTGAAATGACAAAGGCTGGTAAGTTGTTGGTTACGTTCTCCCCTGTGTAAGTATGTTGATGAAAATATGTACATGGGGGTATTTTATGGTTTATTGGTTGACCCACAAGAGATGAAAGGTTTTAACATCTAGCTGTTGTTTTTTTTTTTTTTTTTTCCCCTGGTTTTAGTAGTGAGTATAGTGTTCGTATGTTAAATCGATGTTCAAAGCTACTTTTAAGACACAAGTAATGTGCAGTTATGTATATCAGTCTTGGTCTGACTAATAATCTGTGTCCGTCTCTCACTCTCTCACACACACATGCACATGGATATCGCTGAATAATGACTGCCCCAAAGCTGACCTGTTGGGAACTCTATGATTCTTTAATTGTGGTTTATAGGAAGAATTTGTTTTAAGTTCAAATATAAAGGTCACGACTTAAAGGCTACTTAGGCATCAGTAAGTTTAAACTATCAGGATGTAAGCCAACTATGTTTGTTAATGCCCCCTCTACTTGCAGGCCCAAAATTGTAGTAATTTCTTGTTCAAATGGCAGTTCTTTGAATATATAGCCATACATCAGAACTGTATTATTTGTTCTCAGTCCAAGCTCTCTTTCTTTTTCTCAGTACATTGTTCCTTTATGACTTTGACTTAATAATGCCTCCTCAAACCTGAACCGATTTCTAGCTCTATAGTCAGAGGTCCTAACATCAAATATTTAGAAAGGGGTTTTCAAATGCTTAATATACATAAAAAGTTCAAGCCATTATACTAGGGGACCGATAAACATAGAATTTTATCCTTCTATTCCCCTGGTTTTAGGTGAAGCCTGTGGCTTAGGTGCTAGATAGAAATTATTGCTTAGGATGGTGATTTGCACATTAAATCCTTGCTGCTGCTTCACCTGTCTTGTTTTTGATTATTTCATGTGGTTTATGCTGTTGTTCCCAGTCACAAACTTGCTTATCATGAGATTACAACTGCCTTGTCTGCTGAAATGCTGAATCATTTCTGAATTCTAAAATCTTAACTAGACATGGAGCAAGTGGAGCAAGATCCAGATTTCATAACATTGTCTCGTCAATTCAAAGCAACTGCCACAGAGTTGATTTCTATTCTTGAGCAGGTAAATTTTTTGCTAGAATCTGTTCACTTCTCTGGAAACCCTTTTGAAGTGAGCTTTGGAAATGCTTGAACTTTTTATCTTTTTCTTAATAGGAAAAGCATGTCTAGGGGCATCTGTCTTAGATTTCTAGCAGCAGTTTTCTAAATATCTGAAATTTTTTCATAATAACATTTCTTCTACTTATAAAAAAAAATTTAAGATAAATATGCTATCATTAGTGAGTTCTTAGTTGTGATGACAAAACTCTTTTGTATAAATATGTTGATTCCAATCTTTTATTTGGTATCAATTTTTTGTGAGGCTCTCGTATATGAATTTCACTTATTCGAAGAGACTTTTCTTCTTGTTTCTTGTATGCATATTTATGTTGCTATTGTATCTGTCTAGAACTCACATTTTCATATCTGCCCATAGAAACAAAAAACAGGAGGAAGGACAAAAGTTCTTTTAGAGACAGTTCCTGTTCACAAATTGGCAGATATCTTTGTTGCTAGCTTTGAGATAAGTTTTGAAGAGCAACTATCTATGTTAGATTCAGTTGATCTGAAAGTAAGGCTTTCAAAAGCTACTGAATTAGTTGACAGGCATTTACAGGTAACTCTTACTTCACTTGAGGTTGACATCTAGTGCATTTGCGTCCTGGTCGTTTTGATGCTTCCCCTTCAGCTTTTATTTTAATCATGTTAATGGTTATTTGTGACAGTCAATACGTGTAGCAGAAAAGATTACGCAGAAGGTTGAGGGACAATTATCGAAATCACAGAAAGAATTCCTTTTGCGTCAGCAGGTTCATTTTCTCACAAAAATTATAGTTTTAAAAATAAATATATAGGAGAAAATAGATATTAAAATTTCCATGATTGTTCCTCCTACCCCTCCCCTTAGGCCCCACATTTCTTGATGGGGGTTACTCATTAAAAAAAAAAAATCGTAATGGGGTTTTGCCCCTAGTGCCCATTCCCATAAAGGTGGAGGGATATTTTTTAATTTCAAGTTGATTGCTTAGAACTTGCAAATGCTTGTTCTGTCAAGAACATTTTAGCAAAACAAAGGTGGTTTTAGAGTTTCCACATCTCTTGAGGTGCAAACCTCCAATTATTAAATGCATGTGTCCAACACTACTGTGAAGCATTTGCCTTATAAATTTAGAAAGAAGAAACCGATTTAGCAAAATGAACCTTTCAAGTCAAATGTTGTTCCATTTTTCAGAGGTAAGGTGCATGCGAATTAATTCTTTTAGTATTCGTATCCACACTATGGCTCTGTATGTAAGTGACCAAGGGATTTAGCCTAACTGCTTGAAGAGTAGGCACCAGGCTGTAATTTAATTATGAAGTCACACCTCTTTTCTGATCATTGCCATACTTTTCATCTTAATTCTACATATCCACCAGAAAATAGAGACTTAAAACTTGTCCCTTTCAATATGTTGTTACTTTACTTTTTTTAGTTTAGTTTAATTTAATTTATTATTGTTTTAGAATAACTATAATTATTGCTTCTATCTTTGTATTTGTTTGTATTGTGTTGTGCATTGACATAAGATTTATATTGTTCTTGTCTTACCTTTAGCTACCCTAATTATTTTTCTTCCCTGGCTACTCTGTCTCAAACATATTCCAGATGAGAGCTATAAAAGAGGAGCTAGGTGACAATGATGATGATGAGGATGATGTGGCTGCCTTGGAGAGAAAGATGCAAAGTGCAGGAATGCCTTCAAATATCTGGAAGCATGCACAGAGGGAGTTAAGGTATTATCTGTTCAGAAATGTAGATAAAGGGTGACTGTCTTCTGACAGGTGGACAAATAATATTATAGTATGGCGGTAATAGTAGTTGATTCTTTTCATACTATGGATATTAGTAGAGTTTTGACTTAATATTCACCTAAATTTTGAAATTTTATTAGTTATGTAATTCTGAATCAGTAAAAGAAGAAGAAAAGCCATGGGATAACATACAAATTCACAAGGACTTGGTTGTATTTTTGAGCTTTATAGGACCTATTTAGAGGTATAATTGGGACAGGAAGGTTACCTCTGTTGTGTTGCACACGTGTTGTTTAATAGAGAAAAAGTTGAAGACAAGTCTTGGACGAACATATTTTCATTGCTTGAAACATATAATAAGTGTGACGGCGACACCTAAGAGAGTTAATTCCACATTGGGTGGGAGGATTGCCCACATTGAGTGGTTGTATTTTCATTGCTTTTGCTGAATTCTTGATGTTTGTCAAATTGTCTTTAGTTTTATTTCTCATCTATGCTTTGATCAAGTAGCAGAGTTCTCATATATCAAATTATAGAAACTAAGTGGGGACTTGCTTTTAATTATTTTGTGCATTTTTTTTTTTTTTTTAAATCTCAGGAGGCTTAAAAAGATGCAACCTCAGCAACCTGGATATAATAGTTCACGAGTTTACTTGGAGCTTCTCGCTGATCTGCCGTGGCAGAAGGCCACTGAAGAAAATGAGTTGGATTTAAAAGCTGCAAAAGAACATCTTGATAGTGACCACTATGGTTTACACAAGGTCAAGCAACGGATTATCGAATATCTGGCTGTTCGCAAGGTTAGTTAACTTTGCCTACTAGTGTTTTAATGTTTTAAATTCAGCTTGAATTTGATGTTTATTTGGAGTGATTTCTTTCTGTGCTACAGCTTAAACCAGATGCAAGAGGTCCAGTGTTGTGCTTTGTGGGCCCACCAGGTGTTGGGAAAACATCTTTGGCGTCATCTATTGCTGCTGCTTTGGGCCGAAAATTTATGCGCATATCCCTCGGTGGTGTTAAGGATGAGGCTGATATTAGGGGGCATCGGAGAACATACATTGGGAGCATGCCAGGGCGTCTTATTGATGGGTTAAAGGTGGATTTTCTTTTTTTTTGTAGAATTTTATCTAGAATTCTTGTTACTTATTTTGATATATGCCTTATCATATGCTTGCAATGAGGTGTTGCTGCCTTTTAATGGTTTGAGGAAATTGAATGGCAGTTTGATAGGACCCAAATACTGAGAGCTAACATCATATAACCCAATTGATAAATTGTAGAATATGCTAAACTTCTATCTGCTGTTTTAGTTTTAATTGGGGACTAGCAGCATTGATTTTTTTTTTAGAGTAAACCTACCAACTAAAAAAAAAGTGCTAAGAAAAAAAAGAAGAGTGTTGAATCAATATTTGTGAATTAGGTTCATCCTCCCTACCTTTACAAATATATAATGCAGATGGTTTAGATTAAAGAGAGCCCAATTTCTTATCTGAGAAATCCTCATGCTTTGTGGTCAATGAAGGATTATGCAGATACCGATAATGTGTAGTAGATTTCCCTGGGTTAATTCTAGAACTGTTAAACAGGTAAAGGACCTATGTCCACAATTATTTATTCTCATGCTCAGCATGGTCAGTTCATTGTAAATGGTGTTAGTTGTGATTTATATTGACGTATAAACCTTGAAGTTTCGTCCTCTTTCAGTTTAGAGGTTTTTAATGCATACTGGCAATGTTGTGTGTGTAGTCATGAGTAAGCATCTTTACTAATCTATTTCTTGTCACACTATCATCGAGCAAAATTGTAGCAACCTCATTTACTTGCCATGAACTGGCCCCCATGGAGTGGCTTACAACTCATTGCAATGATTATTTTCTGCAGAAACTGCTAAAAAGTTATTCTTGACCATGTTCAATTGACTGTTCAGTATTGTACCATCTGCAGATTGTTTGTTTAGATCGTCAATAGTTGAAATTATACAGCTTAGAGAATTAGAGCCATGTGCTGATGAACAAAATCTGAATGACTTTGGCAAATGATGCCCTTCTATGTGAGACAAATCATCTGGATCCTGATACTTTTAATTTGGATAAGGAGACATCTTTGGACCCGCTAATAGGTCTAGGCAGCCAGCTGACAGGCTTCTATATGTGATTGTTTTGTATTGCGCAGGGATTATTTATTGCTTGCTCTTTTTTTTTTTTTTTTTCATCTTGTATTTCGTAATTTGAACCTAATGGGGGTGATGGGTAGACTGAAATACTTATTCATTTTATGTTTTAGAGAGTAGCTGTTTGTAATCCGGTCATGCTGCTGGATGAGATTGACAAAACGGGTTCTGATGTGCGAGGGGATCCAGCTTCAGCTCTATTAGAGGTTCTTGACCCAGAACAAAACAAAACATTCAATGATCAGTATCCTATTTCTTCAGGATGTGTTTAGTGACAGTTATGACAGCTATATTTTATCTCAATCTAATCTATTAGCAAGTATTGAAAAAATGATAGAATTTCGGACTATATTAAACATGTAAATTGTATTGTGATGCATTGCACAGAGTATATACATGTACTGGAAGCATCGTCACACCATAAAATTCTTATCAACGTGTAGTATTCACAAGGATTCCTTAACGAAGACCTTTAGCTATTTGAATGTTCCATTTGACCTTTCAAAGGTGGTTTTTGTGGCAACTGCAAATAGGGTGCAGCCTATTCCTCCAGCACTCTTAGACAGGATGGAAGTCATTGAGTTGCCTGGATATACACCTGAAGAAAAGCTTAAAATAGCCATGCGACATTTAATTCCCAGAGTTCTGGATCAGCACGGGTTGAGTTCTGAGTTCCTTCAAATTCCAGAGGTAGTGAATTCATTTATATGGTGTTTTTATCAAGTCCCAATTTGGTTAAAAATTAATTTTGATGATTATCACATCTTATTTCAATCTGAAAATGGCACCATGGTTTCAGGTCTTGTATTAAAATATTATAGGGAAAAGTATACTTTAGCCGCCCGAACTATCACCTATTTTGCAATTATGCCTTCAAACTTTAAAAAGTGATATTGAGGCCATACATACTACCATTGTGTGTCAAATTAGACACTTCTGCAATTTTTCTTTCCAAACCCTTGAAGTTATTGATAAATATAAATTAAAAAATATATAAAAATAACCATTTGAAAAAAAAATTAAGGGGGCTAATATAAAAAGGGCCACCCCTTTTTGGTGTTTTTTTATTTTTATTTTTATTTTATTTTTAAATTTGTAATAATTTTAATTTATTCAAATATTTATTTTTTAATAAATTTAAGAGTAGTTTTGGGAGAAAAAGGCAAATGTGTGGTGGTAGCATGAGAGGCCGTGGTGTCACTTTTTAAAGTTTGGAGGTGTAAGTGTAAAATGGGTGATAGTTTAGGTAAAGTGTATTTTTCCCAATATTATATACCATGATCATCTGTTAATGTCTCTGTTTGGTTCTGATTGCTTATTAAAAAAAATTTCTTTGTTGTTTGGTTCTATCACAATTTACCATCATACAGGAGATCTATTGTCATTAATTCCTTTCTACTGTAATAGGATATGGTGAAACTTGTTATTCAGAGGTACACTAGAGAGGCTGGTGTTCGGAATTTGGAGAGGAACTTGGCTGCCTTGGCTCGTGCAGCAGCCGTAAGAGTTACGGAGCAGGAACAAGCTGTCCCGCTAAGCAAAGATGTGCACCAGCTTACTTCACCACTGCTGGAAAACAGACTTGCTGACGGAGGTGAAGTGGAAATGGAGGTCATTCCAATGGCTGTAAATAATCATGAGCTATCAAATACATTTAGGATCGCTTCACCCTTGGTTGTGGATGAGGCTATGCTGGAAAAAGTATTGGGGGTAATGATCTTCTTATCATTGTTTTTCTTTTAGGTGCATTTTATATTATTTGGATACTTCATTTTGAGATTACTTCAGATTTTTATAGAAATTAGAACTGGTTGGTCAATTTGCATTTAATGCAAACTGGATCATGTGCTGTTGGACTCGTCAGCTGCGTAAATGCGTCTGTTGTGTCCATATTGCTGCAACTTCTCTATGAAGTAGTGCTTGCTATTGAAGCATCTCAGCAGCAGGGCTCTATTTGAATATCTATATACTTAAGAGGGATTTGCGAGAGAACTTTATTCTGTATTTGTACTTTAAAAGGTTTTAAAAGGTTTATCTTGAAGAAAAAATAATAAAATTGAAGGATTGGAAGTGCATTTTTTAGGGTGATTCATCTAAGTTACCTCTTAGAATGTCTTCTGTTTAAAAGAAACTATTACAAAATTGGTGTTATAAAATTAATTTTAACATGGGAGTGAGGTAGGCGTGGCTCTGTAAATTAAAACCTAAGGAGCAAAGTCTAAATGAGATATTTTTAATTTAAAATATAATAATATTTTATATTAAATGTAATGCATTCTTAAACTTCAATTTAAAAATCATTTTTATCTCTTTTTGATATGCGAAATAACTAATCAAATTTTTTGTATTAATATATTATTTTCAATAGATAATATAACTAATTCATTTAATCTTTCTTGTGATGTAGTCAATTGTAAATGAGATTTAAATAATTTTAGTTTTGAAAAAGTTTCTTTTTACAGAATCAATTGTTATGGGTATTGTCAATAATATAGCATAAGTAATGCATGTATTGGAAAATGGTACTGTTAATAATCTTCTATAAGCAATGCATATATTTGGAGAAGAATCTAAATCTTTTTATAATATTCGGTGTTCATTTGGACTATTAGCTTATGTTTGCAAATTTCTTTCAACATTTTTAAATCTGACATCAAATTTAGACCATTAATATAGAATATATGTCATGTTTTAGAAAAGTTTCAAGATTAAGATAATTTTTCCAATCATTTGAAGATATTAATTTTCCAACCATATATGAAAATGTCTTTGTTTTTTAAGAAAGAGTTCGATCTACTATGTTGATGAAATAATTTATTCTAAAAGATTCTTTAGCTAGTTTCGTCGTTTCATCATTAATATTTCTATCAAATTGTTTATTTCTATGAATTATATATTTTTATATGAAATATAGATTCTATTTCCATTTCAACTGCAATTTGTTCAGAAATCAAAACAAATGTAAATCTACTATCTCTATAATTTTTCAAATAAGAAATAAGACCTTTTGATAGATTTTCAACTAAAATCAGTATATCAAGATAATGTATGAGAGAAGTCGTAGTTTTTGTGAGTGGAGAAGAAGTGGGAGAGGGGCTAAGAGTGAGATGAGAGATTGATAGAGTAGAGGAGTAGAGTTGTCAGTGAAAAAGAGGAGGAAAAAGAATTAAAAAATGAATAGACTTTTTTATTTTTTTTTTATAAGTAACCATCAGTCTTATTAAAATGAATAGACTTTTTGGAAATTGCTTTCTAGAATTATATCACATTAAGTAGGTTAATTTATCCTTCTAAAGAAAGTAAATCCCTATGCTCAAAATGAAGCCTTCCTCTCTCTCATGTGTTTGGTAATTAATTGTTTTTTGCTATGTAACAGCATATCATTTGTTAAAATATGCTATTATTAAGCATATCATTTGTTAAAATATGCTATTATTAAGGGGTTTTATTTCTTAGGGGACCTTAAGCAACTGCCTTAATGGCCAAGCCATCAAGCTGGTTTGGATTGAAGGATCCTTATAGCTAAAAGTATGTGTTTTTTAGAATTATTATTCACTGGAGTTTTGGGTTATATCGTGCCCTGCAACTTGCCTTTACATAACCATGAACTCATCATGTATGATGTGGCCCAGAAACTAGAGCAAGCTTTTTGTATAACGGAAAATACTTGGTTTTTCTCAATATTTAAGTAGCTTTTGTTTTTTTTTTTTTACTGTAATTCAGCCTCCAAGGTTCGATGATAAAGAAGCTGCAGAACGGGTTGCAACTCCTGGGGTATCTGTTGGGCTTGTTTGGACCACATTTGGTGGAGAGGTCCAGTTTGTAGAGGCTACATCTATGGTAGGAACTGGTGAATTACATCTCACAGGGCAACTTGGTGATGTTATCAAAGAATCAGCACAAATAGCACTAACATGGGTAATCTATTATTCTGAGTTATTTTGTAAATTATTTAGTTCCCAATTAATCATCAATTAGTAAGTCTTGCTGTTGCCTCATTGAGTGTGCTCTTGAATTGTTTGATTAAATATTAGTGTGTGATGCAATTTTCAAACTGATAGTTCGAACGACCAAAGTATGTGTATCCATGTAAGAGGTGTTTTTTCTTTATAATTTGTTGAAGAATTTCAATTGTATCTCTTCAATATCAATTGCATCTAGTTTAACTTTCTTACTTTTCTCAAAAAGTTCACAAAGTTTTCGTCCTCTTTTTTGCATCTTCATTTACAACCTGAGACAACTAATGACACTAAAGAATAAAAGCTGTAATCCCTACGTCCCCCCTTTCCTGGCCCACAACTTCAGAAAAAGGAAGAAAACTAGAAAAAAAAAAAAAAAAAAAAACCCAGCTCAATTCCTTTCTCTAGTTGGACCAGACATGTTGTACTGTAGTACACGCCAATGTGCAGCATACCCTTATGTGATTGCAGACGTACTCACAAAACACTTTTCCACTGCTACACAGCTTGTTTCTGTCTCATGCAATTGTTGGTTTGAAATTATTGACATTCAAACTTTTCCTTGTTTCTTTTAGGTTAGAGCCAGGGCAGCAGATCTTAAGTTAGCAGCTTCTGATGAAATCAATATCCTGGAGGGCCGGGATATTCATATACATTTTCCTGCTGGGGCTGTACCTAAGGATGGACCCTCCGCTGGTGTGACTCTGGTAACAGCACTGGTTTCACTGTTCAGCCAGAAAAGAGTGAGAGCAGATACGGCAATGACTGGAGAGATGACTTTGAGGGGTCTTGTGCTACCTGTTGGTGGTGTCAAGGATAAGGTATGCTGTACGCGTTACTCCATGTCTTCCTAGTCTCATTTGCAATAGGCGAGATTTACTACATTAGTCTCTTTGGATGTATAATAAAGATTATGGGATGAAGGTTTCATTATTAACCTTTTCCCTTTCTAATTGCCCTGTGAAATACCTTGACTTGAATGCCTTTTGGATATGTTATCAGGTCGAAGTTATATCATGATCTTTGTCACTTCTTGTCCTACCTATCTTTTTTATATAAACCATAGGATGCAAATTGATTACCGTAGTTATAACTTATCTAGTAATTTGATTTTATTTTCAAAATTAAAAATGGAGGTTTTGTGTGAAATGCATAGTGTTTCAACTTTCAGAATGACTTGAAATAAATACAAAGTTCAATCAATGTAAAATAGTTTGTGTTGTTTATTTTATGTATTTATGATCATTGTGCTCCATGTGCATGTCTGATCTGCGCTGCCATTGTGCAAGTGTGGTTTGTGGAACCACACAGGTGATCATATAATCATTACTGTTGTACACCACGGTTTAAGAAAGGATTTTACAGGTTTATTACATGTATCAACGAGATCTTTCCGTCATTTCTCGTAAACTGTATTTAAGCTTTTGCTTTTGGAAGGGACCACCTTGTCTTGACCATGAAAATTTGCTACAAATTTTATACATACATGCATACATTCAGACATATGCATGAGATATGTAGCCAATGAGTTCATACGTGGCAGTCTACAACGGAATTGTATTGTATTGTATTATCTTTATTTATTTATTTGAATATATACTGCAGATTTTGGCAGCACACCGTTGTGGTATCACAAGAGTTATCCTGCCGGAGAGAAATTTGAAAGACTTAGTTGAAGTACCAGCAGCTGTCCTTGCCAGTCTGGAGGTATTTTGTTTTCATTTTACCAAGGTTTTTTCAATATTTCATTGTGGGAGCGTTCTTTCCAGTGTTAATTCTTAGGCCTGGACTTGAGATACAAAATATGTAATACAAAGTTGGACTTGAATGCAAATAGGAAGAAAATACCTGTTTATATCAAGTTATGGAAGGCAATAATCAGGGATTGACCGGGAATGGACTGATTATGATTTTCCATCTTCTCAGCTCCTTAGGTTTGATGATCAAATGTTTGACTAGTTTTTCCTTCACTGCTTCAACGCATGCGTAGATTGCTCATTACTTGTAGTGCTTGATTAGGTCTTTGTTTTCACCGCATGAATTTGTAAGAATATTAAAAATGTTAAATACTTTTTCACTTCTACATTTTGGCAACAGATTTTACTTGCTAAGCGAATGGAAGACGTATTGGATCAGGCTTTTGAAGGCGGGTGCCCCTGGAGACAACACTCAAAGTTATGACAGGACCTTCGAGGCATGTAAGCAAAACAAAACAAAATCTCTGGTAATTAAATTTCTCCGCTTGTTGCCAAATCCCTTCGGCGTACGAGATTCCCTTGCATTTGGCTGCCGCCCATGGTAATCAGAGACTGAAAAACTGACTTCAGCGACGACATGCTCTGGCGAAAAGGAGTTCTAACTTGATGTGGAGGGACTCACTGATTCTGTGTTCGTGTTGGGGCATTGGATGGAAATTCTTCCAGTGTATCTCTCTCCTCTATGTATAACTAATCTGTAAGTATTGAGGTGAGCAGCTTGCTTTCTTGTTGTTTTTCGGCCTGTTTTCTCAATCGCTTTCTATCTGTAACAATAAATTAATTGATTTCTTATGATGTATAAATACCATTATTTGAGCGAGAGAATACCTGCCCATCCGATTCATTTGTTCCTGCTAAAAGATTCATTTAGCACTTCTATGGAAGAATTTGTTTGCTCCATTGGGTAGCCAAGAAAAAGGGAGGTATACATTTGAAAGCATGAGATCTTATTCTCAAATTTCTGAGTCTCAGTGACCACGATTTTTTTTTTTTCGAGCCAATACATAGAAGGGAAGGGGAAAAAGAAACAAAAATTGAGCCTATACTTTATCAAGAATTTCAATCCTATACTTAATTGAGCCTCAAGCACCTCTTCCATCTCATTTAGGCAAGCTTTTCATTGTCATTGGACGAAAAATAAATAAAAATCAAGCAAACAAATCAGCAATGTTTTCCCACTAGTAAAGAATTGAGGCTTGGAGTTAATATGTCACTTAGTTTTCGACGTGACTTGCAAATTCAACTCAAATCAACACGGAATAAGCGGGTTAGAGTCGAGGGATCTGACTTATTTAATTAAATGAATTCAATTAGAATTAATTTATATAGTCTTATAGTTGTACCTCGACATGGCTTGAATATAACATGTGACATTAAAAGCTAGCAATTTTTGACATGATTCATAAACTCAACATGATTTCAATACAAAATTAATTAGGGTTAAAAGATCTTACTTGTTTAATTAATTGGGTCAAATTAAAGTTTATCTATATAGCTTTAAATCTATGACTTGACACAATCCAAACTTGAGACACAAACCCAAATTGCCATTCAATAATAAGGCATATATAGAGTATTATAATATTTCAATACTACGTAACACAGAAAAGCATTGCATGCCTACTTGACACAATGTAGGTGATTATTGTCATCTTGCCATTGGAATATATGGCACCTCCTGGACCATGTAATCGTCGTCTTTTAAATCGGTTGACACAGCTCTTAAAATTGTAGTCAGCAGCAAAAATGGCACCTGAAAATTTTTAATTGCCTTAACTGTAAACAAAGTACCTATGATACTTCGAATTTTCAAATATCATTTCAAGAATTTGAAATCTCGAAAACAAGATAAGAGTGCTTCCCTTTCTGTATGGTATCAAAACCAAACAACTTATAATGAAATGAACATTCCAAAAGGAAAGTAAGAGTAATATCCCAACTGGAGAGGCATCTTCTTGACCATCTCTAGAAAATATTTATTTCACTCCTGGCAATCATGGTGATTATATCTTGACAGATCTAAACAATGTATAGAAGAGGGAAGATCAAACAGTAACTGAAGCAGAACTACAAAAGCGTTGGCGGAGGTGAAATGTCAATAACCCCATTAGCCTGAGAGGGCAAAGTTGAGAGCACTGTGAACATCGACACCAATCTGGGCTTCAGCTTTCTCCAAGTCGGTTGTGGCCGAACTGAGCTTCTGGGTGAACTCTGCAAGGCCCTTCTGGACTAAGCTGGGGTCAATATGGTCGATTGGAACGGCCTCTATCGCAATTATGTCTGCAACAGAGTTAGCATGGATAAAAGCAAACCCACTGCTAAGGAAATACTTTGTAATGTCATTTCCTTCATGCACTGATAGGATTCCAGGTTTCAGCTCTGCAATTGTAGGCACATGTCCGGGCAAAACACCCATTTGCCCAGTTGTTGCCGGAACTATGACCATGTCAACCTGAAAGCAAACATGAGTGCATGATAAATTTTTGTTCTTTATTGATGAGTGACTGCGGGATAAATAAGACTGAAAAAGGATCCTACAAGATTTTTGAGATAACAATGTAACAGCAAATGTAAGTGCCACACAGGACCAGTCTCAGCAGTTCGTGCACTATGGCGCAAAACTAAAGTTAAGGATGACATCATTTTAATGAAAAGATTTGAGTAAATTCTAAATACATACTTGTGGAAAGGCATAAAACTTAGACGGGGGATAATTCAGGCGAGAAAAACTTTCAAATTATCTGTAGTATAGAACATTGAAACCCATCTTTCCCTATATCTCATTGCACAAAAAGAAGTTTATGATGAAACCACTTCTTGCAATGAATTTTGTTTTTATCACAACATTCTAACAATTGTTAACCGCTCACAAAATCTAATAAAGCTTGATAGCATGGTAAGTTTTAACTTTAAGTCTTACCTTTTCACAAAGCAAAGCAAACTCATTTGCAGAGAAACACTTGACGGTAGTTGCAACATTCACTGCAAAGTGGGACTGTTCAAAAGCAACACCGAAGCTTGGTGGGAAACTCTTTCCTCTCCTCATGATATCTCTTCTAATATAATGAACACCGACGTATCCTCTTATATGCCTCAATACAAACTGAGTAAATTAAAAGGGTTAGGCTACTAGTGGGTGTTTGTTGTCTCTCTGCTCCCGTTTCAGTGAACTGGGTTTCCTAGTGTGCTAGGTGGTCTGTTTTTGGTTTGGATATTTATCTGTTTTCTACATACGAACATAAATAAAAATATTTATGGACTTTATACGAGTACTCTTTATATCCTCCACCTCCACACAATATTCACCAAGAGCTGACAAATATAACCCTTATGAGAACCTTTACATGATCCAAACACCCCAGGGTGCATACAACAATCATTTCCAAAAGCCTCTGCCATCAACATTTCATGATTTATTAAGACTAAATAAATTGTTACACTAGAAATAAAACTTCCTGCTACAAATTGAATAGCCAAAAAGAAAAAGAGGCATAAATTTTCAGGAGCTAGGATTCCTAAATAACGTTGACAATCTATGGACAATCAGCCTTGCCAACAACAAGATCCACAGGGGAGTCTCTCTACTTACTTTTTTTTTGTTAAGTATTGGATCAGGTCTTTGGTTCTCATAAGGGTTATATTTGTCAGCTCTTGGTGAATACTGTGTGGAGGTGGAGGATATAAAAGGTACTCATATAAAGTCCTTATATTTCAACCCTTTCTGATCGATATTTTTATTTATGTTTAATGTCTCTATTTACTTCATTATATCTTTTTTTTGATAAGTTATTTACTTCATTATATCTAAGGACCATTCTTTTGTTAATGGACCAAAATAACCAACATTCTGGTGCACATTTTAGCTACACCTTAATGTCACAGATACTTGAATAGGTCAGTACATCTTCAGCTGATCCTATGCTTACTCTAAGATGGCAAGCACAGTGTCGATTGGACTCGAGCAGAAAGACAATATTATACAATGAGGTAACTGATCTTCTCATTTCATTAGATAAATTTGGTGTCCAGAAAACAAAATCCCATCACATACTTATATATAATAATCCAAACAAAAACAAACTGCCTGCAATCTATCGCCCCTACACATCCAAACAAAACACATAAAGAAAAGCATACAGACCGAAAGCTTCATAAGCTAAAAATGGCCAATCAGATATACGACATTCCCAAATCAATCACCATTATTTACAGATTTAAACAAAATCCAGACGAAAATCGAAAAACAAAAAAGAAACCCTCAACAACCAACAATCCAAGCTAAAAGAAGCAATTATACAACTGCAGTCTATCCCAAATTAGTCACCATAACCCATCAATAAAACAAGACAAAGATGCAAAAACGAGACAACAAAAAAACCCCAGAAACCAAAGAATCTGAGCTAAAAGCGTCAACTCAAAACTCCTGACTTTATCACATTGTATGCAAATGTACGCAACACCCAAATGAAAAAAAAAAAATCCACAAACAATAAATCCAAGCTAAAATGGCCGATCGGATACACATAACAACCTAAACCAACCACCAAATCCAAGAAAAACCCAGATGAGAAAACCCAAAAAATAAAAAATAAAAAAAAAATCAAAGAATCAAAAGAGAAACAGACCGATCAGAGAAGATGAGCGAGGTACCTCCTTGGTGGAGAGCTCGGAGGCGTAGGGGAGGACGAAGTTGACGGTGATCTTGGAAGGAATGGAGGAGGCGGTGGGCGGGCGGGGTTGCATGAAGTGGGAAGGAGTCTTGGGAGGTTCAATGTTGGGTATGACCTTCTTCCACGACTCGACGAAGGCCGAGTCCGTGGTGGGCGCGGCCGAGAGGTCCGTAGAGAAGGGTCTCGCTCCAGCCCTCAGGGTTCGAGCCAAGTGGCGTGAAGCTTGCCGGAACATGGTCAATGCTTGGTGGTGGCTTCTGCGCTTTTCGGGTTTGGTTTCTTCAAGGTTGGAAATGTTGGGGTATTAGTGTTACTACTAATTACCGGTTCGCTCTGAGTCTCTAGGCATTTATTTATTTATTTTTTAAATAATGTTATACATGCACTACCATCTTACTATCCACCATTATGTATTCTTTAAATGTGCTGAATTGACACTGCCATATCAATACAGGGAGATAGTAGTATGCTTATCATGACAACGGTTTTTTCTAATTATCCTTTTGTTGTTGTTCTTATTATTTTTATTTTTAAGAAAATTTGAAATAATAAGCCGAGCTGAGCCAAGTACTCAATAAGGCACTCGACTCGACTAATGAGCGAGCTTGAGCTCTTATAAGATTTTTTCTTTGGTGAGCCGACCTGAGCTCGGACTTGAATAAAAAGTAAACGAACCAACCTTACACAATCACTACTTATTTAAGCTCCGCTCGTTTATAGTCCTAAGAGTGAGAGAAAGATTTTTTTTTTCGTTATTATTTCACTTCATCAATTGAGTGTGTACAACTGAGATAAGGTAGACAATTTTTGCCTTTGTTATTGATGGTCCAATTTATATGTATGTTTTGCTTTACATTACATGATTATTGTTGGGTGGGAAAGACAGAAAATCTAGTCCCTACGGGCCTACGGCTGGCTACAAGTAGATGTCATTTCTTCTATCTAACTTTCAAGAGAGGCAAAACTCTATCCTCTTATCTCTCTCCTGTGTGAGAGCTTTTTTCCCTCTTTTAGTGAGATGCCTTCCTTTCCCCCTGTGGAGGAGGATAGTGATTTTGAATGGTTTGAAGTATTTTGATGAGACATATATATATATATATATATTGGATCTGAGCAAAGTTCCCTTTCATATATATTGCTCCACATAAACGGGTTTCTGGGTTCCTAAGGATTTTATATCGTCCACTCGAGTAAAAACAGCAAAACAGAAAGGAAAATAGGAAAAAAGTGTTGGAACATGGAAGCTTGTCTCTAAGATATCAGAGCCAGGTTTCGATCCTGGGACCTGTGGGTTATGGGCCCACCACGCTTCCGCTGCGCCACTCTGATTTGTTGATACTGAATGAGCATATAAATATATAAACCTAAGTACACAAACTTATAACAGTTTCCACTCTTGAGAAATTGAAATGGCAAGAAAATTGTAACCCTTTCCATTTTCAATTAGAAAAAAATAAATTTGTAGTTACAGAAAAAGAGAAGAACCCACTCTATTATTTTCAGTAAGACAAATAAGTGTGACAAATCCTTCACGATAATACAAATTCAAGCAAGTGAGGCAACCATAATTGATGTGCCAAATCTTTTTTTTTTTTTTTTTATGTAGTAATGGGAATGAGAATATGAGGATTCTATACATAAATAGTTTTAATGCTGCACCTTATATTTGTAGATTATGAATGAATTTCAGATAGGCATCAAATGGGTAAAGTTCAGCTACTTCAACGTTTTTGCTTGGATGGAAATGAATTTTGGACGGTCAGTGATGTACCAAAAGACAAGCATTTTTCTCTACTAGCTTTCTGGGAAATCATTGATCCGATCAGGGTTTTTAGGTCCATTAGATGTCACTTGATACTATACATCCAATTTGCCTAGAATTCTACAGGAGAAGCAAAATTGTGTTCCCCAGGCATTTTTCCTGCACACGCGAAGTTTATGTAGGTACTTCAAATTTTCCCATTATTAGGCACAAGTGAAAGAATGAATTATTCAGCAAATTTACTAGAGCGCCAGAAATTTGGGGTGTGTTTGGCAAAGGAGTGGACCGGATCGAACCCAAAAGCCCAAAAAATTCATCTTAAAATCAACCTTAACATTCTTACTTTTTATATCACATCAATAACTTTTTATTACTATTCAAATAAAAAAATCACTGCAAAATAAATTTTTTCACTTTTTTATACAAAGCATTCTTACTTTTTTTTTCTCACATCAATCAAATCTGCTACAGTTCCGGTCCGCTTCCTCAAGTCCACTCCTTTGCCAAACATAGCCTTGATATTTCCTCTCTTATAATAAATGGAGTTTTGGCCCAAGTTTAAAGAGAACATAACATTCATGAGGACAAAAGTTGTAATTAAATGAACACTTCATTTCATCTATGAATCAAACCCACAGTCATGGGGACTATTAACAATGGTGAATTTGGATAAAGTTACCATCAAAACATAGGAAAATGCTTAGAGTACCGCAATTTTTTACTCCAATCCTTTTACAAACCGACATAGCAAGTGTCATTGTTAGAGACTTATAGTAAAAACTGTAATACCTTAGCAACAATCCAGATTATAGTATAATTTCTTGTAAACTAAGAAGAACACACACACACACACACACATATATATATATATATATATTCTAAAATCTAATCCCTCAAAGAGTTCATTTTTCTGTGCTAGTGTTTCTGACAGAATTAAGCATTCTTTGCTGGATGATCTGGGAATGATTGAAGGTAAATTTCCCATGAGGTATCTTGGGGTTCCTCTCATTTCTTCTACGCTTTTTGCAATAGATTGTGAGGCCTTGCTAAATAGAATTACTAGTCGAATTGATTCCTAGTTGTCCAACAATCTTTCTATGCAGGCAGGCTTCAATTGATTTCTTCTGTGCTTTACAACTTACAACTATATTGGACTAGTATTTTTATTCTTCCTAAAAAGGTTCTAAAAGATATTGAGCAAAAGTTCAATAGATTTCTTTGGAATGGAAAGCATGAAGGGACTGCCAAGGCCAAAGTTTCTTGGGCTGAGGTTTGTTTCCCTAAGAAGGAGGGTGGTTTGGGGTTGAAGAGGCTTGATGTTTGGAATCAATCATCCATGCTTAGGCATGTTTGGAGTCTTTTTGCTAGATCTAGTTCCATTTGGGTGGCTTGGATGAAGAAGAATTTACTGGAAAGAAAAAGTTTTTGGAGTGTTAGAATTCCTCAAAATTGTTCTTAGAATTGGAAAAAGATTATGAAATTGAGGGATATTGCCAAAAGATTCTTGAGGTTTGAGGTGGGAAATGGGGAACACATTCATCTTTGATTGGATTGGTGGCATCCTGCTGGAATTTTGCTTGAGCAATTTTGCTTGAGCAATTTGGTTATAGGGCTGTTTATGATGCCCAAAGTAGTTTGGAAGCAAAACTTGCATATGTTATTCAAAATGGTAATTGGACTTGGAGACCAGCTAGATCAGAAGCATTGGTTGAGATTCAAGCTAGATCATTTGAAGTTGGTTTGGGATCTTGTGATAAGCCGATTTGGGATGCTTCAAGGAAAAAAGTTTATGTTTGCTCAGAAACTTGGGAGGTCCTTAGGGAAAAGAAACATGAGGTTCTATGGAGTAAATTGGTTTGGTTTCCTCTTGCTATTCCTAAACATGCTTTTATTCTTTGGCTTGCTATGAAAGATAGGCTCAAGAATGCTGAAATAGGGTTATCAAGGTAACGTCCAGTGTTGGTTCTGTCATCATAAATTGGAAACTCGATCTCATTTATTTTTTGAGTGTAATTTCAGTTACAGAATTTTGAGATTTTGTATAATGAAGTGTAGAGTGGGAAATATTTCTGTGGATTGGGATGATATTGTTCAGCAAGGTTGCAATACTTGGATTCATAAAACTCTTAAGTGTTTACTCTGCCGATTAGTTTTGGGATCAGTTGTCTACAATCTTTGGCTTACTAGGAATGAACTCATTCATGTTGGCCAGCCATGTACAAAGGAGCAGCTTTTGAAGAATATTGTTTGGGAAGTTAGAAATCGTATTGCTAGAAAAGGAAAATTTCCTAGAACTATTCTTCTTTGCTCTCTGTGGAACTTACCTACAGAACTTCTAAATTAGTTGCTGGGCTGTAGTTTGGTTCTGTTTTCTGGTTTTGTTCTGTTTTGGTCTTCTGTTAAGTCTGTTTTGGGTTTTTTGTTGTTTTCTGCAGTAAGCTGGGTTGCAGGTTTCTTGCTGGTTGTGGCCTTTTATAAAGGCTTGTAATGGGGTTTTGAGTTGTTGATTGGTTTAGTTTTGAGCTTAATGAAATTTCTTATTCATCAAAATGTATATATATATATAGAGAGAGAGAGAGAAAGAGAGAGAGAGAGAGAGAGAGAGGCCAAAATTTTTTGTATTAATAGAAAGTTTTCAACTATTGGAGCAATTTTCTGTGAAAAATGAACTATAGAACCTATCCTCTCTCTCCTTTACATAACTTGCTCTGAATCGTCTTTGTGTCACTTCGGATACAGAGGACAAAACTGCACACGATACTCGATGCCTTTACAAAACTTGGAAAACATTTACAATGCAGAAAAGCTATAACTTTGCCGAAGCAGAAGATGAAGCCTTTGCCGAACAGATTTAGAGTCACATTGCAATACCTCTTTCTTCTTACCTCATGAATTTGACTCGTGAGCCCAAAAAGCATCCGGATCTGGGCAGAAGAGGGAAAAATCTTCCACTTCAAGATTTGCAATGTGCCAGTTAACAGCACGAGCTTGTATTGACTTGAATAGCAGAAGGATGGTTGGCAGAAGCCACCATTTATCATCTTCCCTGTCGGCAAGCAAGACATTTCACCAAAGAGAAATGAAGTTCTAAAAGAAAACAAATCCAAGAAAGAAAAAAGCCCAAACAACTAAACATTGCCCGATCAATTTTTAAGATTAACAAAAAATACATTTGATCCTTAAGGCGACTAATTCACCTATGCAGGAACGGAACCAGGTGAGCCGGGATCCCTAGTTTTGAAAATCTCTCTTAAAAGTATATATATATGGGCCTAAAAATTAGGTTTGACCTCTCATTTATACTTTGGACTCACCTCTGATAAAAAATCTTGGCTTTGTCCCAGCACCTATGTGAGATACTAACAAGGCGTTTCATCCTTGTGTGTGATGGATCCGGCTTACATGCTGTTGGATGTTGTAATCTAAGCAACGGTTAAAATTAAATCTCAAAGTTGACTTACTTTTAGAAGCTTTTAATATTTGAGAGAAAATGAAGAGAGATTTTAAGATATTTAATCTTGACCGTTGCTTAGACTACAGCATGTAAGCTGGATCCGTGTGTGATTCATGTCATTATCAAGGGTCCTTAGAGCGTAAGGCCCATATTTTAGGGAAACAGCGGAGCCTTATGTAAAGTACTTAAGTAAGATTTTTTTCATCATATCTACAGAAAGGAATCGGATTGCAGACTGAGTTGCTAAAATAGGACACTTTTTGAAAGATACTACAAGAAGGAAAGCTATTTCTGCCCTAGGATGCTTTCCTAGATCTTGATTGTGATTTAACAAGCAATTTCAGTTGTTTGCTAAAGATTTTTTTTTGGTAATGTAATGTTGAAAGGCTCACCTTCTAGTGTTCCACACACTTCGCTCATCAGGAGGCTGGAAAGAAGAAAATCCATAATGGAAAACGCCACAAATGAAAGCCACAGCCTGCAGAAAACAAACTAGTCGTATGACACTGGCAAAAATATTTGATACGACCAGATGAATATCAATGTTTAAAGATATAAGCCTTTCAAACCATGTCTAGAACTAAACAAACAATCTATCATAGCAGTGAAAGTGCCAAATTCTTTTAAATCCATCAGAGATGCTTTGGGCACAATTTCTCCTTTTTGCTGAATTGCAGTCCTTTTGGAATGACAAACATAGAGAACTGTCAAAGAATCAAGAGTAACAAGTAGATGTTGCAAAAAATCAAGTCGTCTACACAGCATAGTTTAGTTGTACAAATCAGAGCTTGTAGGTTTAGTACAACAAATTTTCACGGAACTACGACCTCTCAAATTGATAAAAAAAAAATGCCTCAATCAATAGAAACATTAACAGTAAAAAAAAATTAAGGCTCTCACGGCTTGATCTAAGCATCCAGAACTCCCTCCCTGTGCAATACACTGTTTACCCTGAGAGTATTGGTGTGTGAACTTCTCAACTATACAAAATTAAATTATTTGTCATCTAACATTATGCTATAACAATAAGCATGAGTAGCTTATACCACAAACTATACATCGCATGAAATGCATTTCAACGAAAAATGTCAAAAATTTAGGCAATCTTATGTATTATCCTATGAATATAAACATGATGGGATCCAATGCAGCTTGTGGCTGTGGATAAATATTTTTTCCATTCTGAAAATAAAATAAGTCCAAAAGTAACATTTTTTAATTACTCGAGTTGCTTCTCACTAGCACTGACAGAAGAATAAAAAAAGGCAATTGGTAAGTTTATCGAATTGTACTGCACACTTGGCATAACTTACAATATTCGATACAGATGTAGCATTCCACAACACATAGATACGAGCAAGCGAAACTCTTCTAGATTCTTTGCTGAATAAGGCATTCAAGCCAGCTGGAAAGGGAGAAAGTAGGGATAAGGGAAGAATGAGCAACACAGCAAGGAAAGCCCCAAGAGATATCCAATAGAACTGAAGCAACATAAGGAGGGTAACAGAAAGATCTGCCAAAAGCATGAGAGTTATCAGCAGCTGCAGGCCGTCCTGTAAACAGAAATTTCAAGTATTAGATGATGAACAGTAGCAAATTACTCAGAAAGCTGTAGAGGTGATATTTGTATCATATCAAAGTACCTGACGACCAACAGGTCTTGAATTGTGCAGTAAGAGAGAAAGGGGAAAGGCAAACTCCCTTTTAAAATCCAAAGATTTCAACGTAGCCTCATTTATAAGTCCTCCATTAATTCCCCCAGTTATCCTTTTAAGAGATAATGCATGACCTGTATATGCCAAAGTTTGCTGCTTAAGACTTTTTCTCGGGCATGCAACCATTTTCCTGAAATATTAATCAATAAAATGATCAAACGAGTTAATGATGGCGGACTAAAAAACATATATACAGAACTAAAGAATCAATAATTAAACCTACAATAATTATCATTACATTCACTAGGTACTAGGAGAGAAAACTTGCTATATATCCTAACAACAGATGACATTCTGCTATGTACATGGATTATTATACATTGATCAAAAGTGCCTTATCCCAACATGCAAGGGTTGGCCAAGTAGGTCCTGAACTATTGTGCCATGCAGGTAAGTGGTGTGGAATAGTATCTGCACCCATACAGTAATTAGAAAAATTTTATGGCATTACTAAGACACAAACATAATTGATATTTAATTTGTTTTGTAGGGTGCACATAACTTCTTTTTATTCTTTTCTTATTCTCTTTTATCCTCATTTTTCCACTTGAGGGGTAATCAGATTTATCAACATTACACGTCCTCGTGACTTAATTCTCAGCAACACAGCATACAAAATTGTTGGTACATTACATGGCATAGTAAAGAAAGCAAAACTACCCTTCTTCATCAGAGCAAGAAAATAGGAAAGTAACACATACTTAATTGCTAGTGGCATGCATCTGACACAGGATGGGCACTACAAAATTTTAATAAAAGATGGACAATTTATGTCATATTAGTCTTGACATGCACAAAATGAAAGCTGCACGATGTATAAGAAGTCTCAGTAAATACTCTTGTTCAAGCAATCTTGTTGGCACAACTCTCAAATTTACCTTGGAGATTCATCACTACTTCTGTCCAACAAATCAGGTGGGTGCACATGGTGAAATGAATAGTCACCAACAGCTACCAAAATACCCAGCTGATAGTAACCAGAAGCCGTTGCTTGGAACCATCCCAGCTCAATTTTGACCCCATGGAACTCAAGTTGAGGGTTTGCGTGACTATTTATCCAGTTAATCACAGGAACGAGTGCAGAACGGATGGATCCATGCCTCACTGTCCTTAACTGAGCATTCAAACCAGCCACCAAACGAGTCCAAACAGTTGCCGGGACATGCTGGGTAACAAAACACATTTTTCTTTGTCAGATATAACATTAAAAATGATATTTAGAGCTACTGAAAAAATAAAAAGAACAAAAGTTTTGAAGCTACTTAAAAGATCATAAAGAACCAAGAGACCTGGCCAAGAAGATTTGTCAACAATGTATCACTGTGAAGATTATAAGCTGACATATAGCTACCATCTCCACCGAAAATAATACACATAGGGAATCTCTTCTGTATAATTGATACCATGTCCAAACGCTTCTCATCACCACCAAGGAAAAAATCAATGTATGCCACCATCAAATCTGGTGTTGCCCCAACCTGTATCGATGTCCACTTAAATAAAGACATGATAAAGAAAACAAAGTTGTATGACAGTCACAACTGAAAGGAAATCCACACTTGAAGGGATTTATAAACATTATTTTTTTAATAAACTACAGAGGATTGGGAACACTTGCTGTAATGTAATGCTGCGTAGGGCTTGTGGGCTGGTTTCTGTTGGGGTGTTTGGCATTTCGGTTGTTGTTGGGTTTTTGCGGGTGTTTTTTCTTGTTTTTCTTTTCTCTTCCTGTTTTTGTCCTTTTTGTATACTTCCCGTATGATTAGTGCCACCTTCGCTTTTTATAAAATTTATCTGATTACCTATTCAAAAAAAAAAAGGATTAAGAACACAGGCATCTCATCTGCTGACTGTCCAAGACTGAGGGGGGAGGTGACTTGCTAAAAGTCATTTGGGGTGCCAAAATCATCTGAGGAAGAAAACTCCACCGGATCATTGCTAAAAATCAATAAATGTACCGTTGTACTTATAAGAGCTTGCAGATAACATTGAGGTTACAAGCACTTAATGTTGTGAACACGATGAACCCAGTATTATTGATTGGGAGTTCTTAGTTAACATCAGAGATGCTTCTAATGAGTTTGAAAATACTTAATTGATATGGATTACACAGAAAAGAAATTGACTCTTCAATAATAAACACATAATAAGTCAAACCTTCATCCCTTTGTATAGAGCTCGGGATCTGCATGAGCGCAGACACGAGTGGTCATATTCAGACTTTACGTATTCTTGAAGGCGATGGATTTTATTTCTTCGTCGCCACTGCTTCCAGGACCAGGCACAAGGATATGCAAGAACTGAAAGTATGATGTGAACTGACCCTTCCCACCAATCATATGCAGCAACAGAGTTAATCTCATCAATAAATCTATTAAATGCATCTTCATACCTGCAGACCAAGACAGTGTACATAATAGATAAATTTGCGAGACAAGACGAAAAATAAAATGATGCTGATATCATATTACCCATCCTATGTTCTGGGCTTCATAGTTTGTACCGTTGTTTAATCAAAATCTGTTAATAAGTGTATCTCAGAATAACAACTACGCCAATTGCATGATGCTAAAAGAGAAATTATAGTTTCTTTTGATAGTCAACATCACCAAATTAAAAGTTCAACTTCTGAATAATTAGCATCAAGCAGTTGGCTGTGATTACTAGGACAAGCCATTCAGAAATATCATAATATGACATTAAAACTAGATTATGCCACCACATTCCCTTCTAAGTTGAAATTGTTTCTTACACAACGTCAATAATTGCATTGGGAGGAGAGTAAGGAAGATGCCACGGTTCTCTAAAAGTGTTGGGACCCATGAAGTACATTCTATGAACATGGCTTTGAGTTTCATCGCCTCTGGTTCCCCGCACCTAGGTTTAAAACATATATGATAAACAAATCATATTCATAGAAATATGCACTTGGGCAAAGGAATGCTCCTTATAATCACCAATGTACCTCAGATAAAGAAAGAAGATAAGGAAAATGGCGATGACTCTGGGGTTCAATTGAATTTGCCCTGTGATAAGAACTTGATCCAACTACTTTGATTCTCAAAGTGTTTAAGAACAAAGCTAGAAGCACCAAAATGCATGACAACAGAAGTGCAAAAGGCCATAGCCCCCCAAATGTATATATCAGCTCCTCAAGAGGTGTGTAGCAATTTGGCATCCTATACTTGTCAGATATGCATTTATAGGGACAAGACGGCTGACTAACTCCTCCTGAAGAAAGTGAGCTCTCAAGTGAGATGTTGGCCCAAAGAAAATTTAGAGAGAGAGAGAGTTTCTAGTTTATAGTCGAATTGCAGTTATCAATATTACCTCTCACATATATGAAATTAGCACGATTGGGAAGAAGATCAAGAGAACATGGTGTGCAAAGACGATCATCAGAGCCCCCAACATCTTTGTAAGTGCCAATAGGACATTCCTACATGATATTGCATTATCCAAACTTTTTTAACATACCAAGACTAGTTCACAAGTCCAAACATGTAACAAGAATGACATTTTTTTCATAAGTAGAATAAGAATGACATGTACAATCAAAGGAAATATCGAAACTTGTATTTGGTGTGAGAAATAAGAAGAAAACATTTATAATTACTCATTAACACTTACAAATATGAAATGGATACTACAGATGCCGACATGTATACACATAAATATAAATATTTCCAAACATATGAAATAAGTTATCCTCATTTCATGGCAAGCTAAGATGAAATATACTCCACTTAGCCTAGTAAGTTAAGTTGTGACATCCAAGAAAATATCACATTAGGAAGATGGATTGCTGACATTGAGTGGGTGGTTATAAAGGTATTAATGAATACTAAGTTGTACAATGGTTCCCAAACCCCTTTCTCTTTTGGTATAACAAGAGGCGGCCTATAGGCCGAATTAAAATGGCTTGGTGTTATATATGAGCATAGTGTTAAGTCATTGAATATTGATATATGAGTGGAGCCACCAAAAGAGAAAGGGATACCATCGGATTAATGTTACGATCTTAAAGGTTTAACCAAATCAATATCCAACAATCTTAGGGCTTTTAGATTAATTGTTAGGCCCTCAATAATTGGTATCAAAGCAAATATTATGAGTTCAAACCTTGTCTTCATCATTCACCTCCCATTTTAATTAAATATTCTATGCGTTGGGTTTCCCTTATTAAAGGGAAGTGTTAGAATATTCATTAAATTATTAAATCAATTATTTCCTATTAGCTTAAACTTTTGGAATAAGTGAGAATTCAAATGGTATCAGAGCAACCTAGTAACACCATGTGGCACTAAGGCATTGCCTGACATGGACCCTGACAAGGACATCAGGGATTTGAGTGAGGGAGATTGTGACACTTAGAAAGCTAATCTCACATTGGGAAAATGGATTGCCCATATTGAATGGCTAGATTAGGTGTTAAATCTCACATTGGTTTTTTACTAGGTAAGACTGGACTTTATAAGTAATTCTCGGGAACTCCAAATGTACCTTGACTAGTCCTTTTAGAGTGACATCACATCTATGACTAGGGTTTTCCCTAGGATTTTGTAATGACTCAGGAAAAACACTAGTCGTATCAACGCTTTCACTCCAAAAAGACTAGTCAAGTTACAATTGGAGCTCATTTTCATCACTTATAAAGTCCAATCTCACTTAGTAAAGAATCAATGTGAGATTTAGCACTAATGAGTACCTTTATAATCCACCCACTCAATATGGACAATCCATCTTTCTAATGTGAAACTAACTTTCTGAGATGTCACAATTAGGTCATATCCTTCCATTTGATTAATTAGTGTCTCATGGTTGAAACCAAGCAGATAATTACATAGTAACCTCCTGTCATTTGTCATTTTACATAGTAGACCCCATGTTGTGTAAATTGGTAAGACATTTCTTATATTTCCACAAAATATGAACACTTGGTGTAGTGGTTTCGTTAATAGGGCTGCAACTATGTTTGGTTCATAGTGGGGTCAACTCAGAACGGATTTTCATGTTCATGAAGAATGCTTCAAAATGGTGCATATCATTTAGACCGATAAAATCATTATATAGAAGTTAAACACCGTAAGATTGAATTGGTAGCCACAAGAATTAGAGTTTTAAATCAACATATTGTAGTATCATTGAATGTAATCAGGTGACATGGAAGAATGAGAATCCGAATATTGCAGAAATGTATGTGTCAAGGTAAAGTAGGCTATGGCACGAACTCCAAGCAAAAAGATACAGTCCGCCCTCTTCATCAATTCATTGTGAGAGCAATGAAATATAAAATTCCATAATTTTTTTAGTTGGAATTAAACATCTGAGGTGTTTACTTGAGCCCATGATGCACAGAAGGGTTCATGTGGCACTTGAATATTTGTGATATTCTCTAAATAGCATCGTTTAGGGAACATTTTCCTTCTTTTTTTCATTTTTTATAACCTTATCAACCTGTAATAGTTACCTAGAGATGAGTACTTACAGGCTATTCTCATATCCATTTGATGCTACTCTAGGGCAATAAGCCTGAGTGTGGATATGAATTTTACAGCACAAAATTTTGTTCACGAACAAAAATGTTTCAGTGAAGATACACCAAACTTTCCAATATTTTCTTTTCTTTGATAATTAACAATATATTTTATCGGAAATGGAGGAAACTCATGCAAATAGAAGTATACACAAATTTCCCCAAAAACTACCATTTGAAATTTAAAAATCAATAAACTGAAGCTTTCCACCGTAAAAGCTCTTTATGAATCTAGAAAGATCTTGCAGAATCTTACAGATCATCATAGAATGTAAAGGGGAAAAAAAAGGGACATACCTCACAGAAAGTGCCATAGAGGCCCTCTGGGCATTGTTTTCCAGTAACTGTACCCTCCTCCCCAAAAAGACCACCATTGTCCCCAGCACCTCCACTGTTAGACACAAGTAATATGCTGTTATTACCTGAAGGGGTCCTAAATCCATATTTTCAAGATCCTTTTAAGATAATACCAAAATATAAGTTTGTTAATAGTAAATTAAAGAGCTCTAAGACAACATGTTAAGGCTTCAAGGAAAGGATTTGAATGGAGACATGAAGAGCACATTGTAGAAAAAATGCATAAATGAATAAAAGACTTGAGCATCTCAAAAAGCAGCTATTTTCTTCTAAGCCGATGCAGAAAACCAAATCTATTTTGGCCTTTTAGTATTACTTATTGACTAATCCTTCATTTGAAAAGTGGATCCATTATTCTTTGATAGTCTACAAATCCCTAATTGTTGTGATGGTTCTAATGTTTCTAGTTTTGGATTTTATCACATTGCAAAACTCAATATTGGCCAATAAACCATGATTGTGCATGTCTGCACGCACGCGCACACACATATATATAAATTCTACCAAATCTATTACACCTTAATCCTGATCGATTAGGCTAGAAAAATTATGCATGTACAAAATATGAAATTCTTGAATAAACACATAATGAAGCAATTCAACAGGTAATATGTCAATTTTGGTCCGCATGAATCACAAAATAGTTCCACTACATGAAGCATCACATGATCTTACATGCTATTACAGTATTATTTGGATGACACATAGTTGACAATAACAACAAAGTACTTGCCAACATTACTTTTACCTTGTAAAAATAATCATGAAATATTCATTCAAAAAATATGATAATTTTTTTTTTCTTAAAAGAAACAACCTTCAGTAAAAAAAATGCCAATGACCTATGTGCCTAATGGCACTTCGAACCTTCATATAATTATGGGGTGGTGAGGTCTCAAATTTAAATTCATCCTTGCATAAGTTAATTACCATGAGATTTAAAAAAAAAAAAAAAAAAAAAAAAAAAAAAAAAAAACTTCCTTTTGAAATAGCACAATTTGGCTCAAAAGAATGTTACTAATTTTGGAGGAATTCAAGTTGAGAACTGTGCATATTGTGCTTCCCTGTTTATGTGGCCCATGATCTTTGCATTCAATAAACATGGTGCTGTCAAGGCAAGTAGGCAACAATGGATAAGATGCTTGCTTGGCCTAAATAGATGCAGTCTCAGTATACCCAGGGGTACATAAAGTTCAATTCACTAGTGACCACCCAATGTGCATGTTGAAAACAGATAAAGTGTAAACTACAGATTTTGAAATTATTATAAAATTCAATTGAAATTTATATCACATACTGCTCCACCTTAAAATGGCGGACAATATATGTAGAAGAGAAAAGCCATTCTACTGAAGTCTCTACAACAAAAAAGTACTCTTCCTATTATTACTTGTTTTATGAGTATGCACACCAAGTGAAGGACCATGAAATTTGATAATATATAACATGCACATTGTGTGGTCCAGTAGTAGAATAACATGGAATAGTATGTTGAAACAGGTTTATCCCCCAATGTGCATTACATATTTCAGTTAATAAGGGAAAAAAAAAATCTATATTCACAGATTTGTTAGCACAAGTACATGGACTGATTTAAAATGTATCTCCAGAAATGAAAGTCATTATGATAATAATACACTTACCTACTGTTTATGGAACCATTTATAGTTGCAACCGGGGTATATTCGTCTCCAACATCTATCTTAGACCAGTGAAAATGAACTCTCCCACCCCCACCTCCACCCCCACCTAGAGGGCCACCATTACCCCCAACAACAGATAAAGATGAGTTCTCCGAAAGCTGGAGCTCTTGAAGGAAAAGGAGTACTGTCCCACCAGAACCTCCGCCAAGTCCGCCAAGCAAAGAACCATTGCGATTTGTTGCTCCTCTACCAAAGCTTTGACCATTGGCCCTCAAAGATCCATAAATATCAAGCCTTACAAGTGGCCACTGGATGGATCCCATTACTAGTAAAACATGATCTAGGTATAATGTTAGAGAATACATGTTGATTGATGTAAATTCATGACACGTGAAAAGAAAAAGACAAAAAGGTGGCTGCTCGTTAATTTTAAACATCAAAGCACCCCATTCACATTACATAATCAAAACCCAAGGAGAACTTTTTGGTGACTAAACTTGTGTTACTTGTAGAAACATTACCTATCATCCCGCCTCCAACATGTCCATATGACTGATCAGGGCCTTCAGTTCCACTTCCCAATTCACAGGGGAGATCAGCATTACCATACTTGTTACCCCCATTGCTCACCCTCCCATTGAAATTCCCAGATCCACCTCTGCCACCATGTCCAGCACCACTACCAGCTCCATTTGAATAGTTTCCCTTTCCAATACCGTCACTGCAACCTGAAGGGAAAAAAAAAAAGGCTTGAGTCTATTTAAAGCATAATATACACTGTGATTCCTCTTACCAAGAAATCAACAAATTGTTAGCACGACAACATTGCAACAAGGGAAACAAAAGGGGAAGGAGACAACAATCTAAAGACAGTGATACTTGGAATATACTTTTTTACCTAATTCTGAAGCAGTCATCATGCCACCTGTATCAATAATGACAGTCCTCGCTCTGTGGATGTGAATAATACTTCCTCTGATAAGTCCATTCACAAGAAGGTCCTCAACACGACAGATCTGACAAGGGTCAGGAGATACCATTTCTTTTTAAATAATGCTACATGAAACGCTACAAATGATCTTCTCATGGTAACTTGTCATCGAAAACAGTACCTCACAATGATAAGTACCTCACAAACAAGTAGCATTTAATTTGGACTGCATTCATTTTATAACCAAATATTTACTATGTGAAAACCCTATGACTGAAAATTCCAAGGCAGAGCATCTTATTTTTCATAAATAAGAAATTCCAGTGAAGAGGCACCAAGGGGATGCTTCCCTAGTGCACGACCTATACAAGAAAGGACAACCAAATGACAGAACAGGGGAAAAAAGGAGTAGATAGTACACAAAATTCACATTGTGTGCCCAAATGACAGAACAGGGGGAAAAAGGAGTAGATAGTACACAAAATTCACATTGTGTCCTAACGGTTGAGAAGTAAAAACATCAAAGCACACATTGCACCAAAATGTGAATGGTTGAACCGGAACTGTCCCAGATAGATAGTTAAGGACGTAAGTGGTAAGGTGTTTGACAAAGATTGTCAGCAATATAGAACTCTGAAACCGAGCCATTTGGCCAAGAATTTTCCATTGCATTAATTTCCTAACAACAATATTTGATTGACAATAAGGTTAAATGTAAAATATGAGTCTTACTTGAAGTGAAAAGGAGAGTGTATAATTGACATGGCAGTCATCTGGTGGAGTTATTAAATCCACTGGGCATGCCTGACTCTCACAAAGGGACTTCGTTACCCTATAAGAAAAGTATTCAAATATTTATATTTAGACCATTTTCAAAGATGCTGAATAAAAGAAACAACCTGGAACTCCTAAATAATGAATCACAATTTTAAACTCACAAGCTTCTACTGGCATTATCGTCCAATGGAGCTTGAAGTAAAGAACCTGGGCCAACCTGTAATGTGCAAGGAATTTTGAAACATTTTCGCCCGATGAAAACCCATGTGAAGATGGGCATTAGAAATAAATACACAAACAAAAAAATATGGAAATGAAGTAAAAGAAATTCTAGTAACAGCATTGCAAAAGATCGTGAATTTACAAATGGGAGTTAATGTCAGATTGAACTAGAGAAAAATCAATAGTTCCCCAGATAGCTATTATCAAAAAAATGCTAAATATATTTTTTGATGATGGCTTACAGTTATGTTATAAAAAAGAGACAAGGAAAGTCGCTGGCCTTTGATTGTGTCACCATGACCAGACAACTTCAGCAGTCCCTGACCGTATACACCCAAGTTTGCATTTGAACTAATAACAGAGTAATGCTGCAAAAAACAATGTAGGGGAGTTGGTCCTCTATTTTGAATAGATCCACAAACAAGATAGATGTTAACAGACAAGGAACAGTAATCAGCTATATCCATGAAGTCTAAACTATTTTACCCTTAGAACAACCAGATTCCTGACTTCAAGGACAGAAGCAGTAACAACAGTATTTCCGCCACCGTCGATTTGAATTTTGGAGTTCCACATGAGCAACATTTTGATGGCAACTCTAAATGCACCAAAAACCTTCAGGTATAAAACAAAAGTACTTTAGACCTCAATTCCAACTATGACATGTACCTTCTACGAGCTAAAATCTATAGTGACAAAGCTAGGGTGTTTTCTGGAAAAAAAGAAATAAAAAGGCAGTCTTTAGGGTTTCTTAAACGGACAGAAAGAAGCCAAAAAAAGAATTAAGAAAAAAATTACTTGCAAGGGAAAATCATGTATTCTCTACTAATTTCAAAACTATTCATAGCAATAATGGAAAAACATGTATTCTCTATACCCATCATTTCAGAACTATTAATAGAAATAATCTGTCGTAACAAGGTAATGACATTCATATAGCCATATGAAAAATTACGAGAAAATAACACTTGGACATTCACCATAACAAAGCTAATGACATCCCTATAATCTCCTAGAACTTTAAAGTGATTGAAGAAAATAGAAAAATGGAAGAATTTACATGACAAGTTATATTATGCACAACAAATTAAGCTTTTAATACTCATCCCTTCCAATGTTCCAAGGCCGGCAAGGGATAGATGATGTAGAAAAGGAGAGTTCTGAGCCCAACATGGTTTATGGAGGTTAGCAATGGTTCCACATTTTTTCTGAAAAAAAATACAGACACATATCGTCATTTCACGGCCAAGATTTTATTTTATTTTATTTAACGGTGTATGTGATGCCACATCATTTAAATTTTTAAATGACGTGAAAACATATTCACCACGTGGTATCGTATACACCGCTAGATAAAACAAAATAAAATCTAGACCAGGAAATGATTCAAGTTGCTGAATTTTGTGAGGGTTTTGTCAGATAGTATTCAGTCCTAGACATTGGCTGTAATATTTGACTAAAAATGCTTGCTAAATTCTGCCATTGTTTCTGCTGTAAAAACATTTTTGTTGCTATTCTTTTTTTTTTCTTTCTTTTTTTTCTTTTTTTTATGGGAATTCCATTGGCAATCTGTATCTCCAAAAAAATTTCAAAAATTCAAAAACAAATTACTTTTTCCATCATAGAAGACAATGGAAAGTGAACTGGGGATATCAATAGGATGAAAAATAAGATTGAATCTTCAACTGAGTACATGGGAAGATTAGATTTGGAGGGCCTGACATTATGTTCAGGTTGTGGCGTTCGGGAGCTTTTGAAAATGACCAAGAGGGAAGAATTAAAAAAGAGGACTTGCTTTTAAAAATTTCACTTTAGATGTTCAAATGCCAGCATGTTTAGTGAAAAAGGAGGTATATTTTGGAATAGGATCCTCTCCATTTCAAGTAAAAGAGCTTGGTTGGCTAAACAAACTCAACATAAATAAGTCTCACATCTTAACTAAATGGGTCATCTTACAAGGATACTATTTTTCTAGTCAGTTCTAAACGAGTAAGATGCTTAGTGCACAATACAATTATTAAAAGGAACAAAAGAAAATTCTCGAGCGTTTTTTTATTTTTATTTTTATATAAGCAATTGGCCTCAAGGGGAAGGGCAAGGTGAGATTAGAGCGAGTGACCTCCGTTTCATGAGGCGTGGTCCCTAGCCGATTGAATTACTTCTTTGAGTTAATTCTCAAACTTAACATACCTTTATGATAGAATCACTCATCAAAAGTTCCTCGGCGACAAGCTCAAATTCAGAGACTGGAAACTCAGACAGTCCAAAGACAATGGTCCCTCCACGATAGAGACTAATTTGGCCTCTCACCTTCACAATTAAAGAATTAAAAAAGATATTACAAATTAAGCTTCCCGAAGAGCAATTGTACCAAAGAGATAAGATTAAATAGACTCCTACATATTTTGTTTTTGATAAGTAATCAAAATATCATTAAAAAGCAAAAAGTGCTACTCAAGTATACAAGAAGTATACAAGAGAAACACCTAGCTAGAAACTCCTATAGAATTTAAACTATATAACAAATTATATAAATATATCTAACCCAAAAGACTATATATATATATATATATATATATATTCTAGAGTTTGTCTTTAGCTATGGCAAATGTTTGCTTGTAATGTGTTTGTTTGCGTGCTATAAAAGTTACTCAATTATCCAAAAAAAAAAAAAAAAACTATGATATATACTAGTTAAAATACCTAACATGATAAGAATTCAAAAAGAACTCCAGCCTTGGCTAATTCTAGGTTAGAATGAATGTCACTGTGTTCTGGCAGTGGAAGGAAAAGGCCCCTATCAGGAATAAATTCACTTCCAAGTTCCCCAATATTACTACCTAACGTAAAAACAATTTTTTTTATTTTTATAAGTAATCGAATTATTATAAAAAGCGTAAGACGCCCCCAAGCACATAAGAAGTATACAAGAGAAAACACCTAGCTAGCTAGAAGGGAAATAAAGAACAAGGAAATGATAAAGAGTATAGAAGAAAAAAGACTCAAGGTCCTCTATCGTCCTATCGCAGTCCTCAAAATTCCTGTCATTCCTTTCCCTCCAAAGGTACACGAGGCAAGCGAGCACCATTTTCCACACAGTTGCACTCCAAGTACTACTAGCAGTTCACCAATAAGCAAATAAGTCAACCACTCGTCTTGGCATAACCCAAGACAGTCCAAAGTGACCTAAAAAAATATTTCATATGGCACAAGCAACCTCACAATGAAGAAGAAGATGGTCCACGGACTCTCTATTCCTTTTACACATACAGCACCTATCAATCATAATGATGTGCTGCTTCCTTTGTCCATGTTAAGGATCTTCTCTAAGGCCATTGACCAAACAAAGAAAGTCACCCTCAAATGAACTTTCGTCCGCCAAATACTTTCAACAGGAAAAGACCGCCCTCGTAATGAACTAGAACACTATAAAAGGATTTAACAGCAAACAATCCTTTTGAACAACAAGCAATGTACGAAATCTCCTTCGAAATTTGAGAGTATTTCAAAGTACTCAGCATTAACAGATCACATTGAATTATACTAAAAATTAACATGATTTTTCATTAATTTATACCCTAGAAATGTACCTCGACATTCTCTCAACAAACTTCCATCATTTAAGCTCTCAGGGCTCCATCGAAGTGCTAGGAGCTCAGCCTTAAAACAATGTTCCCAAGAAAATCCCTCCAATGCGGTTTATATAAGCTGACATGCGTTCCAAACAATATAGCCTTCTACATCACACTCTTCACCCATCAGATGATGTAATTATCAAGGCTCCCCAATATTTAAATTGAACCAAAAAAAAGCCAAGCTTTCAAATACCTTAGAGACAGATAAATTAGAAAGCACTAATCGGACTACATCCAAAATCATTCCAAATATCTACATGCCCCCCTAAACATTCCTGCCAATCCTATTCTGACCAGATAACCAAGGTTGAAGCTCGTATACCCAATAGCACTAACACTTTTCCATCTTCTCCAGAGAATCTAATTGACTGTTAAAAACACACATGGTATCATTATTCGTTTTCATGCCAGCACAAAGACATAACTAACATTGGTAATATAATTCTCCAAAATCGAGGGCATGCATACAACTGATAAGCTTTGAAACTTCTTGAGGGCCAATGTTCTATAATGGCACAAGTGAATGGTTGCAGAACCCTTAAAAAATCATGGTATCCTCCGCCAATCATATCATAGATATATTATTCTGCCTACAGATATGACAACCCAACTACTGATATGTTTATCTTATGCTAATATATCAAGTCCCAAGAACTACTCTGCATGGGCATTTTTTTATTGGTCCACATGTCAAGTTACAAACAGGTTATCAACAAAACTTGGTGAGGCATCAACTTATTATATCTTGAAAGACAAGAAGAATGCATGTCAATTATATTTATATACAGCTTAGAACCCCAAATAAACCAGACATTACAAGTTTATCTTTAGCGAAACACATAAGATAGTCTAGGACAATTTCAGAAGAGAGATTAAGCACAGGACTATAAACCAAAAATCAAGCAACAATTCAGTTCGGATGCTTTAGTGCTCTGGCTATTGTTGCAGGAAGAATATATAGGAAAACATCAATGATAATGTTGTCCAAGCACAGAGAGATATCACACAAAGAACTACATATTAACAGCAGTAATCTCCACATTGTGCATTTTGCAATCATATATGATGAAGCACACATTTTCCGCAGATAATACAGGGATAGAAAAATAATAATAATAATAATAAGAAGAAGAAGAAGAAGAAAGATATAAATATATGAAGGGAATATGCCGCATCATTTCTCACAAACATTAGGACAAGAACATTTAAAGAGTCACAAATATGTAAATTATATGAAGGAGGCAGATCTGGAAACCTGAATTCTGGTCCAAAGCAAAGGAACTAAAACTTTTGCATTATTCTCCACAAAAACATTTGACCATAGGGAGGTGATAGGAAAATCAAGCAAAGGGGTTTCAGTTTCTGTGGTGACATTGTCATTCCCAACCCTTAGACTCAGTAAATCTGCATTGAAGTATGTGCCAGCTGCTCCTGAATTCCTTGGACAGCCAATACTCAAACCACCTGCGACCAGGAAAGAAAAATAAAGCATACACTGTAGAAAGTCCCATCTTACAAGTATGCTCTAAGCAAAGCAGGCTTTTTCCATTTTACATATGGTTCAATAATGACTTTAAACATAAGCAAGCTGTTCATGAATTGTAAACAAATACTGAAGGCAATGAAAAGGTACATCTACTTTCCTCTTTAGAAAATCTCAAGATACATATATACTTTCCAAAATTAGAAACATTTACTTTGAACATCTTCTTAGAATACACGCATCCTTTTCAAAAAAGTAAACAAAATTCTTATTAAAACATATCGCCAATCATGCCATGCTCCAGAGCAATCGAAGTAGTAGACAAGTTGTGGCAACGAGAACAAGATAATCTACTTCAACCAAAGGGCAGGGCAATTCAGGTTCTGATAGCAGCAGAGGAGCTGCCGCAAGAGAAGTGTTTTGATTTGGAACAGAACTTAACAAATTAACATGAGGCAGAGCAAAGACAAAGCTATAGCTAGAGAGCGAGGGAGAACCAACCTGAAGCTCCCAACAATTTCTTCTTACTTAAAGATGGCAGAAGAAGACAAAAGGATGTGGGACATTTTATGCAAAACCACAAGAAGAAGCAGGCACAAAGGAAGAACTTCACCACATCAAAGTCATAGGCAGGTGGCATGGGACACCTGGTCTGGGAATAAGGACTGCTTGGAACAGAGGATTTTGAAAGCTTAGGGAAACCCACTCTAGCTACAGTGGATAGATGAAAATTTGAAACCTAAGATGGTCTGTAGCAATGTAAAAAAAATGATTGCGATAGTCCACTTAATTGTTCACTTTTGGGGAGACTGGCTGGACAGTTGTGGAGATATTGGCATCAAAGCCAGCTAACTGGTGACATAGCAAGTGTTCTTCTTCTTCTTCTTCTTCTTTTTTTTTTTTTTTTTTTTTTGCAGGAATTCACCTGCCTTTTGTTGTTCTACTCCGTTCAATAAAGTTTGTGTTTCTTTGATTCATAGGCATATGTGTATGTGTGTGTCCTTGTACACAAGCACGTGTCAGTATGTCCATACATGTATGTGAATCAATAGTCATGCATAATAGGGGCAAAGGAAAGTTGCAGGAAAACAACAACGACACTTAGGATAAATATATTTACATTCTTATTAATTTAACCCAAGAAATATTCAGCCAAATCATACTTCTAAAGTTGCAGACTTTTTCCAGAAATGTGGACAAGATCAAACACCTTCCCCAAATAATGAATTGGTGAATAGGACTATATTTATCAATGATTAGAACCTAAAGTATAAATCAAAATGCAGAGAAAGCTCATATTAGCTCTTTATTGCCATTAAAATTAGAACACCAACGTTGAAAACTCATCTCAGAGTGATGCATCTTACTCATTAAAATTCACATCAAGAAGATACCACATCAGCTTAACAAAAAATTAGAATAAGTTTGACAGACGCCATGGTGCCCTATAAGAGTTCACCTTCCACATTGAGGCAAAGTTAGCATCAATCCCACCAACTTAGTAACTATTAAATATAATTATGCAGCCAAAAATAATTTGTTTCATTAATTTCCCAAAAAACAAATTATCCCCGTGGTTAACAATTTTTGTTGTCTAACAATTTAGATCTATAAAGCAAGTTGAGACTCTTACATAAAAATGAAATATTTAGCAGTTGACTAATCGTTGCTTCTACTACCAGATACAGATTTGTGAGCAGTACAAACCATGCACAGTAACTTTTACATCTTCTTGTATGCTGTAACAATCTAGAGATATTCTTCCGCCACCACCTCCACCCCAGCCCCTCCCACCTGCTGCACTTATTCTACCATACCCCTTCCTACGTAATCAAACATGAGAGAAACAGTTAACAAAAAATTTATAAGTACGAATAGAACAAATTTCTTATCTGCAACTAAAATATAGGTCCATTGTAATGAAATGAGTGCAATAAAAATATTAGATCATTCATCTTTGGCAACATTCTTGAAAAAAGAAAAATGATATCCAAAAATACGCAAAAAGAGACATAATCAAAAGCTTTGGAGTAAAATCTATCTTACTCTATTTGCACCAAGAAAGTATGTATTGGCAGAAGTTTATAAGCTTTCATATACTTTGTAAGCCTCCTGATGTATTTGTTCCACTAGTATTTTGATAGAATTTGTTACCAATCAAAAAAAAAAAATTATATTATAACAGCAGACAGCATTTATAAAAACATTAAACGTCTTGAGTGTTTGTTCTGTAAGGGCCTGCTCCCATTTTGCTTGCTGCTATAGGCACAGAGTTTTTCAATGCAAATAGGACACCTCAGATTGAATCTATGCAGACAATCCAAATTGGTAACAATAATTGACTGTATTCAGGTTATACAAAGCTAACTACTTTAGTTAAATACAGAATCTTTGTTAGACTAGTGTTTACAGAAAAATAATACCCCAACTTCATGAGATTGTCCATCATAACTAGGTAGCTATTAATATCAATATAAGCTACATTTTCAGAGTTCTATTCAAATATTTGATTTCTACATTTGAAGAGTGTATATTATCTGTGGAGTGTGTGCATGCAGGGTAATTGTGTGAGAACCAACAATTCAGTTTCATGAAGTAGGTTTTGGTTTTCAATTCAAAGGCATCAATTTTGTACTCACAGCTTTACGGCATGTACAAAGATACTTCCACCAGATCCTCCTCCCCCTTTTGCCCCTCCATCCCCACCTTCTGCTGTTATAGATCCATTTAAATATAGAATTTCCTTCACAAGAATCTTAACACGTCCTCCACCATTCCCGCCAAATGGTCTTTCAGCAGATGTGCCGCCACCCTTACTCCCATAACTCCAGGGCTCAGACAAAGATGACCAAGCATAAACATCACCACCCCAGAACTTCGTCAGATTATTTTTCAAGCAGAAGGCACCTCGGCCACCATGCCCTCCACCAGCACCATCATAGCCAACTGGTGTACCACTAGTTTGAGAAGGCGGTGATCCACCCAAGGATGTTGTATTTATAGAAGAATTGTGTTCCAGGGTCAGATTGGCAGCAGAAAATACTACAGAACCAGCAAAAATAGCTGCATGTTGACCCACCTTAACATTGCCAAACATGTTAAAAACAATAGTACAGCCTTCCATAGGACACTCAATTGAAACATGCGGGAGAATCTCTAGGTTTCCAGTACCATAAATGTAAAGATCAGAATTCAGATACAAATTTGAGTTTAGCAAGCAGGTGGTATCAAATGAGCCAACGCCTTCCAAGTCATCACAAGATACCGACTTATTGTATGGGGATGAAAAGATTGATCTTGTGACATGTTTAGAGATGCTGTTTTCAGAACCATCATCTAAAGCCGAACCAAAATCACGCAACTGGTTTTCTGTCCCAGTTCCCCTTACTCTATACTGCCCTGAACCAAGACTAAGGGCGGACACATAAAGATGCCCCAACAGAATGCACCAACAAAGGTAACCATGCATTAGCAAAGGATGCATCACCACTCAAGACAAGTAAAAATCAGAATTCCTGTCAAACTCTTATAAAACTTCACATTAATCTTGGTTTCCAACTCAGTCTCAGCAGGTCATCATGCATTTATCAGTAAAATATCAAGTTACTTCAAACCATCTTCAGCATTCATTAAATCTCCCAGTTGTTCAGAAACAGGGATTGTTTCTTGACACTACCACTCCTACAATCCAATGCGTTCAATCCTGGCACCAATACCATCAACAAGAAATAACTTTGCAAATGAGAATATGAAAAATCAAGCAGTAAACTGAACAATATAATCTCACTATCTGGTCTAGAGAATATAACTTGCAACCAGTACAAAGCATGAGATTGTGAATCATTTTGCAGAACCATATTTCAATAAGTGATCATTTTATATATATATATATATATAATCAATCATTCTTTTGGCCAAATGTTTTCTGCATTTTCTTTGCTTTTCAATCAGAATTTACGAGAATCAACCACAATTCAATATTTATAACACTTTTATTTAATAATTTTCAGTTTTGATCGCTAAGACACTAGTGATTTAAAAAAAATAAAAAAAAAAAAAAATCACCAGAAGGGAAGAGAAAGAGTCGCGCATAACTGTATTAAATAATTAGTCAATCACTCATGCAATGACCTACATTCAAAAGCCAATGTTGATCTTTCTAAAGGCAAAATACATACATGCATATACATACATGATACATACATACATACACACACACACACACACACACACACACACACACATATATATATATAAGCTCAATTATAATTTTCTCACTGAAAGCTCAAATCACAGTTCCTCCAACAAAAAAAAGAAATAGAGCAATTGGTAATCGATTTTCCATTTCAATTACCAATTTCACGTTTCGACCACGGAAAATAAAGAACCACTACACGGAATTCCAACGAACACACCAAAATCTCGCGCACTTGAGAGAAAAAACAAAACATCCGCAGCAAAGATCAAATTCCAAAATCTTGAGACTGAGAGTAAGAGACTTCACCTTTTGGCCAGCGAGAAACGGAGAGCAATCACTGGAAAATTCCACTGAATCTACAGGAAGCTTCGCTTTTCTCTCTCTCTCTCTCTCTCTCTCTCTCAGAAACTTTAAGACTCATCTGCGGGGGTCAGAAACGGTCTGTGCTTTGTCTCTTTGCTTTTCGTTGCTTTTCGTTCTTTATATCAAATATACAGCAATGAGCAGAGAAAAGCCAGCGAAGTGCGAGATTCTTTACGAGTCCAAGCTACGTTTTTGCATAGCTGGAGCCTGGACTCTGATGGAGATTGACGCGCGTTTCCTATAATATGGTTTGGGATAAGCGTCCTTTTGTTTTTGCCGTTTCAAATTGCGTGATCTCCTTTTAAAACGTGTAATTTCATAATATCATATTTTTAAAACGTGATTTTTTTTTTTTAAATGTAGTTAATAAATGTTTGGTAAAAAACTTTTAACATTGGCATTTTAAAAAAATAAATAAATAATGCACTCATTCGCTTGTGATTTTTTTTTTTTAAAAAAAAAGGATTTTTTTTTTTTTTAAGTTTTCAAATTATTACATTTTAAAACTGCATTTTCAAACTAAATACTTTTTCTATTTTATTTACAAATGCCCTTTTGAGTTATGAAATCACAGGATTAAAAAGACTAAGCATATGTTTGGTAAGCAAAATGATTATTTTATTAAGAAAAAACGTAGCTTTTTTTTTTTTTTACACATATCCGCATAAGAAGGGAAAATGAGAAATCGAACTAGTAACATCTGTAAAGCGTAATCACAGCCGATTCAGCTATTCCTCAAGAACAAAAATAGCTTTTATTAAGAATAGAATATGGTGGAACAAAATAACTTTGGAGTTAAAATATATTATATATTAACACTTGAAATAACCATTTCCAACCATTTGTATTTTTGTATACCAAAGGTAGCTAAAGAAAAAATGTTTGCATGAATCGATCCTTAGTTTGAATTTTATATATAATAGGTATAAAAATATATATTGATATATTGAAAAAATGAAAGTGTTAAGTGTTCTCTTGGTCCTAGATAGATATTATTTTTTAAAAACTAAGCGAGAAATAAGTGCTACATTTTTTTTTACTTTTTAAAAAATATATATTGATATATTACCAAAGATCGATTGTAATAGGCATTTAAAAAAAAATAAATAAATAAATAAAAAAAAAAAGAAGAAAGGGTATGAGGTTGAAACGGTAATTCACGTGGAGATAGGGACATGCATTTGAGTGGACCTTCATCCAAGATCCAACAAACTCAATCTCAAGTTCTCAACCGTTTTTATTCTCCTTTTGCTTTGAAAGTTGGGCCCCACGTTCCGGGTGTGCTATGTTTGCTTGGACAAATCTGTTGATTTCCACAAATATATTATCATATATTTTTAAATAATATATTTGATGAGATAAATATTTTCAAAATAAGAAATATATATATATATATATATATATATATATATATTGGTGTCAATATTTTGTCCATATCATTTTATAAATCAACTATTAAATTTGTGAACTTATATGGGGTGTAAACGAGCTTCCCTTGTTTGGAGCTCGTTTAGACTCGACTCGTCTAAATTTTATTCGAACTCAAGGACGATCCAAAAAATCGCACTCGAGCTCATAATAAATCAAGCCAAGCCAGTTCGCGAGCTGACTCTTATATTTAATTTAAATTAATTTTTTTATTATAAATTTAAATTTCAAGTACTCTTAAACAGCTCAAGAAGCCAGCTTGCATATGAGCATTTGCTTAGCCTGGCAAACCGAGTATGAAGTCTGAGTCAATATAGTAAAGCACTTAGTTTCAAAGAGAGGATATGCATCCTTTTATAATAAAAAAATGCTATTAGAAGAAAAAAAAAATCATCAATTTGTAATTATGTGAACAACTACCAATTTAAGCATTATACGAGCTTTTCATGAGCTTAACCAAGTTGAGCGGAGCTTGCTTCGTTTGGTATTCGAACCAATATTTGTGTTCAAGAAACACCTTATTTAATAATCGAACCGAGCTCGAGCTCACTCGCGAGAGTTTCGCTTACTTAACACTCTTGAACCTCACAAAAGTTAATAGTAGACCCCACAAATCTAATAGTTGATCTATTAAATTTGTAAAAAAATATGGACAATTTATTGACACTAATTATTTCTCTTGTTAAATTAATTTTTTTTTAAGATTTTGCGGCATCAATTGTTACATGAGGACGTGTCATTTTGGTTGAAGGCAAGATGTTGGCGTGTCATTTTTTTTTTTAACAAAGTGGACTTTTTAAGGGATGTAAAAGATTAACGCTAAAACATATTTTAACTCTCCTTACTTGGGTTTTAAAATTAATATTAAATATGAGATGAATTAATATTAAATTTTGGTCAAATAATAATTTTAAAAAGTAATATGTAAGAGTAAGTGTGTCAAAATGAGAGTGAGCCTAACATTTCTCATGCTAAAAACTTCCCTTCTATCATAAAATAATAATAATAATAATAATAATAATAAAACAGATAGATATTGTCACGTCAACTTAATAAAGCAACATGATTTATTTGATACAGAAATGCTATAGTATAATGAAATATTATTTTTTGCCTATAAAAATTTTAGGTAGCAAGAGATCACAGGTCCCATTCATAGTTGTTGTGGCTCCACCTATTGATGGATCCTGTAACCTCTTGCCACCTAAGACTTTTATGGGCAAAAAATGGTCATTTTATTACATTATAGCATCTCTATTTGATATACACAATAGGTGATTAATCATGAGGTGGATATACTGTGTGTCTAACTGTTTTCTTTTTTTCTTTTTTTAATAGTTGGGATTATTTTGGATAAATACCACATGAATGTTGAAGATAATTTCGATATATAGTAATTCTTTTCTTTTTATAATTCTATATATGAATACCTTCTACTTTTTATTATCCCTGGAATAAATACTCTATATCATTGTAATGGTATCAAATCATGCAAGCTTTATTTTGAAAAAAACACAAACAAACAAACAAATATTTAATTAACAAATGTTGAAGAAGAGTGTGGTACAGACATAGACAGTAGCGGAGGACAAGTAAAGCAGGGGCCATGGCCTTCTTCATCTTTTCAAAAGTTGTTTGAATACATATGACCTTTCCACATGTAGCCCCCACACCCCACTCCCCACTCTCTTACATAGATGATATTTTTATTAAACAAATGTGTTTAAAATTGTTTAATATGAAAAAGGATAAAAATTTATTTAATAACATATGGGATGTACATACATTTTTAATAAAATTTATTTTAACTTTGTTCCTGCTATTAAAAAAATATGTGCATCTCACATGTTTAATGAACACATATCACTTTTATAGACTACTTCAACCTAATTTGAAGAAAAATAAAAAATTAGATAAATAAATATATGTTAATAATTTACGTAAAAAATATGTCATTAATATTTTTTAAAAAATAAGTGGGAGAAACGAAAATATGATGAGAAAAAAGAAAAGAAAAGCTTCTTTTCCCTTTCATGTCTATCTACTTCTCTTCACTTTTTTAAAGGGGGAAGAAAGAAAAAAGAAAGAGCAAACCCAAAGATTCAAAGAATGATCATATCAATGGTTTTCACTTTTCATAGATGAATTATTCATCTTTCATTTTTTATTTTATTGTTAATTTAAAATTTTCATTTTAGGCCATTGAAAAAATCACATCACCGACTGACGGTATAGTTTTTTTAAAAACCAAAAATGCTACATATGCTCTCGTTCTCATTCTTTCAATGTGACAGATTCACTCGCTCTTACATTTGAAACTCACTCCTACATTTGAAAGTGTAATTTTTTTTAATGTAATAGTGAAAATCATAATTAAATTTTAAATGAATCACTATAAAAAGTTGAATTCAATAGTAATTTTTATTGTCACATTCAAATAATGAGATTAAGAACGAGAATAAGTGTAGCTTTTTTGTTTTTTTTTTTTTTGGTTACAACGCTCAAATCCACGCATTTAATTTATGTAGTGGGAAACCACATATGCCATATCTAGATGGATTTGATCACAAGCATTTATGCTCGATCGAGAGAATATAAGCACAATTTAGCATACAAAATATTCTCAACTACAGTTTTCTTTTTATTTTTTTATTTTATTTTATTGATTTTGTTTTTAATTAAAAGTCGTTTATAAGTGGAAAGCGACCCTTCTTACATTTTCCGGAGACAATGAGAGTCAGGGAAATCCAAGTCGCAGACAATTCCCTTGTAATCAACGAACTCGATGACGTGTACGACTCTGTCACGGGCCGGGCACTCACCGGGTCATGGGTATGGGGCTCCGCACTCGTCTTGTCCGAGTGGATGGCCACTCAGGGCCGATTCCTTTTCCACTTTCAGGACAAGACCGTCCTCGAGCTCGGCGCCGGCGCGGGTCTCCCCGGCTTGACGACGGCTCTGCTCGGCGCGAGCCGAGTCGTGCTCACCGACATTGCGCCGCTCCTCCCTGCGCTGGTGAAGAACGTGGAAGCTAACGGACTCCAGGACCGAGTCGAAGTGAGAGAACTGGTCTGGGGATCGGACGAGTTTCCGAGTCGACCCGGAGAGTTGGGCGAATTCGACTTGGTTTTGATGTCCGACGTGTTCTACGACGCCGAGGAGATGGCAGCGCTGGCGAAGACGCTGAAAAGAGTGTGTGGGAAAGAGACCGTTGTTTGGGCGGCGTACGAGGTTCGTCCATGGACTGCTGAGTGCCTCAGCGTGTTGACGAGTCACGGTTTTAGAATCGTTGAGTTGCCGAATCGACTTGGTCGATAAGAAAGTTTGGATTTGTTTTGCCGCTTTCCATCTGATTCCACAGAATGAGGGTACGGAAGTGGCAGGCATGGGTCCCGCCTTATTCTTGTAGTTTTCACCTTTTGTCCTTTTTCAGTAAAATACATAATTCTGCTTTTTCTTTTTACTTTTTTTTTTTTTTTTTTTTTGGTTTGGTTGGGCCTTGTTCTAAAAAGTCTTGAAGAGATTTTCTAGGAAAAGACTGAGGAAGCTTCGGAGCCATAGAAAATCAGATAAGTTGTCCTACCTGGCCTGCCACTCTCGGGCTTTTGTGAAGAACAATGAAATTTTTGTTTTTTTGTAAGTAAAAAATTTCTAGTGTATGGGTAGTAATAGTAACCGGAAGATGCAATTTATCAACTACAGTCAACTTATAGATATTAGCCACATCGACCATAATAATGTACTTGGGTGGAAATTAGATATTAGCATAACAGTTCGATTATGCTAATATCTAATTTCTTATTAGCAATTAGAAAACTTAAGTTCAATGATGTGAAAAATTAGAAAAATTAATGATGTGACAGTCCGATTACCTTAAGTTCAAGTAGTTTGATTTCATTTGCATGTCGGAATAATTTTTATTATTATTTTTTTTTAATTCAAAAATAGTTATTATTATGTCACCCCAAACACCGACAAAATAGCACTTTCACATATTTTACCAAAACACTCGACCACAACTGTTTTTATTTAACTGCATTTTTGAAAACATTATTTTTGCCACTAAAACAAACGGACACTTACAAATGTGTTGTTTTTAAGAAGCAATTATTTTAATTGGGTTGGAAAAATGTGAGTTTAGCTAAACCCATCCATCATGTGAACCACACGCAAGGCAATAATTAAGGCAAACCAAATTACACATTGAAATCTACACAAATAAAAAAGAAATAATAAAATAAAATTACACATTGAAACCAGCATCACACCTTTCTTATATACCACAATCTTTCAATCTGGCAGCAGTATTTTGCACCCGTAGACACTCCTAAATATCGTCATCGACTACTCAATAATAATGTGGAGTTTAATTACATGTCAGGAAGAGCTGAAAGGGTTAGGCTTACTTTTTTCCCCGGCTGATTGTATAAAAATTCAGTGGTTACTTTTTTCTCCTGTATAAAATAATGGGTTTCCCTGTATGTGGGTAAATAAATGGCCCCGCTGCTTCACGCTTCTTCAACATCCAAACCCTTTCCACCAAACCATACCATGTAATGTAATGCTCCTTTTCTTGGGAACAATTTTTTTTTTTTCGCCTTCTCTCAAAACAACACAAAACTTCAAGCAGGTAATTGGGGTTTATCCTTTTCTCTCTCAGCCCTGGATGTGCCGCCAGTGTGTTTGTCATCTTGCCCAATTCAAATCTTATTCACAACCCCCAAAATAATCAACCATGGGCTGTGGAGATAATCAAACGGACCCCCTCCCCCCAAAATGCAGACCCCTCCGCAACCTAGGGCAGCAGATATGCTTGGGCACACATGAGAGCACAAACCAAGTTGCTGAATGCCAAGGACTATAACCCATCAAAGCCATAAATCCCAGCGTCTCTCAACCATTATAATGGATTTTCTGGTTTTGAGAGGAGCTCTGACCCTGTGGAGGCTGCTGCTGTGGAGCCTGCAAGTTCAGTGGTGGTTGTGTGTTGTAGTGGGCAAAGGGCTGAGAGTAGAGAGAATTCATCATGCCCTGCAAATAAGTCGCTTCACATGAGACAACAGCCCGTCACCGAGCCAAAGGATGCAGAAACATTCATCCAAAAGAACAGCGCATCAAACTCTTTGCAGAACAGGTAGCAAGGTGTTTGGCAAACTACTCTGTGGCAAAATGTTTCTTACACCTTGGCATTTTAATAATTCTACCTATAAAAGCCCCCTAATAAACAGCCCAGTGTTAGGAAAAAAACCTGAGACTGAAGAGAGTTAGCATTAGCCACACCAAAGTGGCTCTGCGATGCATCATCTTGCGAGGGGTCATTGAAGCCAACCTGAGTAAATAGACCTTGCGATCCATGAGGCATGTAGTCCTGGGAAAGAGCAGCTATTAAAACAAAAGATTCCCCCAAAACACAGGAAATATGAAAGTTGAAGGTATAAAAATAATCTGATGATGTCAACTAGAGCAAACCTGAGACATGAAATCATTCCCTGAACCAAAGCGAGAGTATCCAGCTTGAGAATTCTGGTTTAGAAAGTTCCCTGGAAACCCACCTTGTCCTCCTTGGGTTACATAATCAACCCCATATCCACTTTGAGAAGCCTGCATAACATGCCAGCAAGATGACAACATGATAAACAATAAAGTGGCATCATTTAAAAGCCACCCAACAAATAAAACTTCAATTACTTTGAAAGAAAAATAGAAAACAATAAATTGAAAATATTGTGAAAAATAACATTTCTAAAACATCCTCCTTAATCAATACACCTAATCCCTAAAAACACAACTCTCATCCAAAGAAATATCTAGTATTACATTATACACATCTACTGCTTGTAAGCTTCATCTGAACCTCTCTTATAATAGACACATTTAATGCAAGAAGAAAAAATTCCAAAAGATAAACGAAGCTAGATTTGAGTTGATAGCAACCAAGTAAAGAGTTTCCAATACGTTTCCAACATCAAATATATCCAAACACACATTTCGCCAATGTTCAGGACATATGCTCGATTACATAATAAGACCGGGATTTCCTTGATGTGTACCTGAGTGGAGAAATCAGCAACATTATAAGGAACATGTGATCCTTGGCTTTTGAAGTCATCACCCAAGAAGTCCTGACAATAGATGAAAGACAAATTCAAAAAGTCAAGAATAAACACATAAACAAACAAATAAATGAATATATAGTTATCTATGCAAAGTACAATAAGTACCTGAGACATTCCCGCCATGGAAAATCCATCACGAAATGTTTGGCTTGGCCCTTGAACTGGCATCTGACAAACAGAAAAAGATACTCAGGGCACAACATTATCATGAGATAGAATATAGAAATTGGGCATGAAAATGGAAAAAAGAAAGAAAGATTACAGACATTATTAACAAACCCAGGTTGAGATAATGGACCACCCACAGATGGCTGGCTGTTTGGATTCTCCAAGGCAGGAAAGTTGAAAGTAGAGCCAATACTTCCGATAGCTTGCTGGGTGCCCTGGTGGTGTGGAAGATGACTGCCAATAGGAGCACCAGCACTGCCACGCCCAGCCCCGAATCCGCGACTTCCTGGTGGAGGGACGTGAGGAACAGCTCCAACTGGTCCATGTACAGCTCCACGAGTTGGAATAGCATATGGCTGAGAATGGGGACTGCCATGAAATGGTGGAAGGGGAACCCGAGGCATTGGATACCCAGCAGGATGCACCCCAGGCTTATGGGTACCATTAGGAGGACCAGGAGACACAAAAGTACCTGCAATTGGAACAAAGTAGTATCTCAATCATGTACTACTTAAAGATATAATATTAACAGTGAAAAATGAGCACACTGAAGCCATATCCTCTTCTGGATCTAAAGTGTCATTATAGGACTCCTAAACACATACATATCCTAAGCACCTAGGAGAACTCCAGAACTTATGTGAGGAATAATTTAAATTTAATATATGATAGCAGTAACATACCCCTACCACGAATGCTTCTTCTATCAGCATTTGGGCCAGATGAGGCAACAGAACCAAAAGTATCAGTAGACCCAACTCCAGGTGCACCTCCAAAGAAAAGTCTCCTATCATTGTAGATCTGTGCCAAAACAATAACAACCATAACATCAGCTTTTATCCACATAAATGCTTCATAATTGACAACCCCAAAGACCAAAAAAAATAAAAATAAGAACTTAGATCAACTTGTGTGGTTTTTTTTTTTTTTTTTCAGTCGTAGCCCTACCTTTTTGGGCTTCTGAAATTGAACCATACTCTGCTTCAAGTTATTCAGAGGCCCTTCAACCAAGCATTCATGCTCCTGTTGAAACATTATGACAAAAAAGAAAGAAGGCTAGTTGTTCAGTAACAAAGAAGGGAATAGTAATAGCAAGTCAAAACCATGAACTATCAACCAAAAACCACTAAATCACTTCATTTGTCACAAGGTCCAAAATTTGAGGGAAGATGACCAAGAAGAATACCATTTGACTTAATTAGGCAATATTAACATAATATGCATGCAACATTAGCACAAACAACGCTGCCAACTGTGAGATAATATTAGTTGGCTAGCTTCAAACACACCAAAAACAATTCCAGCACTTTTTTTTTGATGAATAACTCATTTCATTGATAAGTGCAGAGGGGTACAACCCTAATACACAAGATGTATACAAAGAGTCCCTTAAATGCTAAAAGGAGAAAAAAAAAAAAACAATTCCAGCACATAGAAAGTTCAATTAAACAGAGGCTTAGAAAACCCACAATTGCATAAAAAAAGTAACATAGAAGAACAGAGAAATACCTTGTAGTGTGTCAATAAGCTATTCCACAGTGGCTGTTTGCTCAGGACTTTAGGATTCCCCAGAATGACAATACCATATCGAGCACGTGTTAAAGCAACATTGAGTCTACGAGGATCATTAAGGAATCCAATTCCCTGAAAAGAAGGGTCCAGCAGTCGAGCAATAAGATGCAAAGTTATTTTTGCCAAATAATAAAAGCAGAACTGGGTATATCTTTTGCAAACATTCAGAATCTACAATCACCAAAAACACAGATGTGTCTAGGTAAACATTATGTTGAGTCTTTAGGGCAGGAATATAATCTCATGTATTCAGACGTTGCACACTGAAAATAGAGTACATGTTAAATTAACTAACCTGATGTTCATTACTCCTCACACATGATAGAATGATGTAGTCTTTTTCCCTTCCCTGAAATGAATCTACACTTGCAACCTGTAATAAACACAATTTTCTCATAACTGCAAGAAAAAATCAACAGGACCCTATATCTGGTGAGAAAAATCTAAATATTACCTCAATCTCCTTGTAAAGTTGTTGCCTGAGAGCACCGTTTCTTGACATATAGTTCACAATATATGCTCTTTGCCCTTCATATGGTGTTATCACCCCAATCTGTAAGATATGGGACATAATCAATCACTGAGCAAACAAAAAAACTAGACCTATGGAAATTCAGAAGCAAAGATCCATAGAATTACCTGACTAGGGACTACACCACTCCTTAAGAAAGTGGTTACAATCTTTTCAACATTAGCAGCCTCAGTCCTATTTAAATAGGATGTTCCGCTGGCGCTTATCTCCTCTTGTCCCATCTACAAAAAAAAAAAAAAAACTATTTGTTATCAAAACAGTAGTAGGGAAAATAAGGCCATGATATTGAAATCACATGCACCAAAAAAGAAGGAAAAACTGAGCTCAACCTGTTGGAGCATCAAAATCAATTTATGATGTTTCTGAGAATAAAAACAATTATTGGACACCCAAGCTAGATATCAAATCAACTAATGCACTAGCTATTCCATCACTCGATTATATTTATGCTCAGTGACTAAAATCTATCTTTTTTTTATTTTATTTTATGAATGAAGAGTGACCAAAATCTAACAATAAAGAGTTGATGGCAGTTGTAATACCTGAACGTAAAAGAACATGGGACGATTGGGCACAGGCCAAGGAAAGTCGATGCCCGATGATTGTCTTTCATTTACAGTTACCCCATTCTGTAGTGTGCCCTCATAGAAGCTGTTGGATGGGAATTCTGAAAGAGATGGGTGCATACGGTATTGAACCTAGGATTTAAAACAGAAAGTAACAAATCAGTCTTGCAACATTGTATATTGGGCAATGACATTGAATAACTCCATAAATACTTTGGCACATCGAAGTCGCAACTCTTAAAAAATTTCCTCACAAGACCAAATAGCGTCAATGATGCAGAACAACATACACAACTTTCCAAAGGAAAATAAAAGGTTACAGCTATCATCAGCACAGGACAACCATATATATTCCCAATTATATGATCATTAAGAGTAAGACATCATGTCAGCAATCAGCATCTGATATCAAATACATCCGGCCACCCACCCACCCACCCCCCAATCCCACATGCACGCACACACGCTCCGACACATGCACACACACACACAACCCATAAGAAGGATTGATATGCAATCTGAAAATCAATAATATGGGCTTCTGGCCAGCTGCAACAAATGCTAATGCAACTCATTATACTGACCATGACGATATGAAGTTCATGTAAATGGAATTCCTCCTTTAGAGTAATCTTTGTTGACTACCAAACCTTACCGCATTCAAAAGGTTATCTTTTTTTTTTTTGATAAGTAATAAATTTATATCAAAAGCGCAGAAGGGCGCAACTCATATACACGGGAATTATAAAAGAGAGCGCCTAAGAGGGAGAGAAATGAAAGAGGAAATCAGAGAAGCTAATTACTAAAGGAGCTAGCCAAGCGACTGTCCAAGAGTAAAGAGTAAAGAAGAAAAGATGAGTCAGTTCCTCTATAGTCCTAGTAGAATTCTCAAAACATCTAGCATTTCTTTCAATCCATATACACCACATAAGACATAAAAGAATCATCTTCCACACTACCGCACTTCTAGCACGACCTCCCGACCACCAACAATATAACAAATCCCTTACTCTGCAAGGCATAACCCAATGCAACCCAAACCGAGTAAAAATAGTGTGCCAAAGAGCTCTTGCGGTTTCGCAATGGAGAAGAAGATGATCTACTGACTCTCCTGATTTTTTGCACATACAACACCACTCCACCACCACAAGGTTCCTCTTCCGCAGATTATTATGAGTCAAAATTTTGCCAAGGGCCGCGGACCACCCAAAAAAAGCCACTCTCAAAGGCACCTTAGTGCACCAAATACTCTTCCAAGGAAACATCTCTTGGCCAAAATTAGACAAGGCCTTGAAGAGCGACTTAACCTCGAACTTACCTTTCCTAGACGAGGCCCAGCAAATACGATCCACCGTACCTACAGAGATCTTGCACGAGTACAACCGCTCAAAAAAAGGAGCAACCAAATCCATCTCCCAATCCTGAACATGTCGCATTCAAAAGGTTATCTTCCAGTAAAAAAATATGAAATCCAACACCCCCCCCCCCCCCAACCTTTTTCCCTTTTCCTTTTCTTTGTAACATCAAAAAAATTCCCCTGTATCTCTTCCAACTACAACTGCACTGCTTTCACTTTTTTAACCAAAAAAAAAAAGGTGCTCCCACAATAATCTTTTTACAGGATTCTAAAACAACTCCCACATCATTACCATGGTTAATCGCAGACGTGGGCCATTTCTGCAATAGGCTGCTGAAAATAGTTGCTGACCCATTGAACAACATTGAAGAATATTATGGATAAAGGTAGGGCCGGCAATTTGGACACGACCCGCGAATCCGACACGAAGTTAGTAGGTAATGGGTTTGGGGTTATCGGGTTCGGGTCTTAATCGGGTCTACCCGATTAAGACCCGGATAAAAATCGTGTCTGACGGGTCGACCCACCAGACACATTTAAGTTAACGGGTCTGGCGGGTCTCGGGTGACCCGCCAGACCCGTTAACTTATTACCAAAAAAAAAAAGAAAAAAAACCCACCCCAAGCGTAAGCCCAGCTGCCCAAGTGCCCAACCAAACTGGCCAACCCGCAAGTGCAACTAAAAAAATAAGAATAAGTGACATTCAGTGAATAACAAATAAAACGGGAAAGTGAAACCTAAAAAATCAAAATTTCCTAATTCCCTAAACCCGAACTCCCTCCCTCTCAGACACTCCCGTCGCTCACCCTCGTCCCTCACGCCCTCACGGTCATAGCCTCACGAGCTCAGCCCACTACCCCGCCAGCCGCCAGCCCCCCCCACCGGCGACGCCTCTCTCCCTCTCGGCTCTATCTCCCCTGCATCCGCCAGCTCCCCCCACCCAAACCGGCGATCGGTCACCACTCACCAGACTGTCTCTCCTCTCTCCCTCTCGGCTCTATCTCCCTCTCTCACGGTCACTCTTTCAGTTTCAGTCTTTCTCCATTCCCCTTTGTAGTTCTTTACATGCTCAACAAAACAAGCACGTCAGTTGCTCAAATGACTTTTCTTAGTTTTCTGCATATTTTTCGGGTCAGGTCGGGTCAAATTACCTGTTTGACTCTCGGGTCGGGTCGGGTTTACCCGATATCACCCGGTAATGTTAAACGGGTCGTGTCGGGTTACCCGGGTATTTTCCGTGTCAGAATCGTGTCAAACCCGTTAACCCGATTAACTAATCAGGTCGTGTTCGTGTCCTGGGTAATCGGGTCGCAGGTCTTAATCGGGTCTACCCGATTACCCGAATTGCCACCCCTAGATAAAGGCGGGATCATGGAGGATTTCATGTTTGTGTTATCTACTCAAGGTATTGGCCTGCTATGTTTGTGATTTTGGGTTTTGTTTCTAAGTTCTGTAATTAATTTATTTCATTGCTTAATTATTTTATATTTTGTTTGTGAGTTCTAAGATTATTGTAACTCATTTTGCCATTATTTTCTATGATAAATAATTTAAGAGATCAATTTAAAAATGACACCATGGTGTTGTTCAAGTATGGCACAAACAAGTCGCCTCTGCCCCTGCTAATTTATGAAGATTTATGAAGAAAACTAATGGAATACATACATTCATACAGAAAAAAAAACTTTAAAAAAAAAAAAAAAAAGTAATCAGACTCCATCATCTGAGAAGGGAATATGGTAAACTTTAACAACTACAAAGCACAAATCTACACTCTATAATTACCTGCAATCTAATTGGTTTCACACCAAGTAGAACAAGACGTTCAAAGAGAGACTGGGCTAAGCCAGCACGAGCTGCTTTCTTGCACATAATGACTGGACCAAGCTGACAATGGTCACCAACAAGAACAACCTAACATATAATTTCCTGTCAGAAGACCAATCATGAAATGGTAGAGTAAAATGGCAAACTGAAATTTGATCACCGCATACCTGCTTTGCTCCAAGAACCAAAGGAATTAGGCATTCAGGTTCTGTTGCCTGAGTAGACTCATCAATAAGCACCTGAACAAAAAGGGCATGAAGTGTAAGCTTTTAAGTTGTGAATCCTAGACAAACATCCACATGCAAGATGCATTTCAACCTGGCGGAACCTAAAATTTGCCAATCGAGGATCTCCAGCACCAACACATGTGCAACAAATGACATCAGCACTCTGAGAAATCTCCCTCTCAGTTGCCCGCTTCAGTGCCTTATATTTTTTCTCATCACTGCTAGACAGTTCTCCTGTACACATTTGGAAAAAGAAATATGAAAAACAATTGCCATTAACAAATAACTACTTTCAATTCAAAGCTTGCAGGTTTTTGATTGGACACCGAGATTAGGCACATAGCCATAAATTCAAGAAAAAATTATTTTTTTAAAACTTAATGAAATGGTAAAAAAAAATTGTTGATTAAGAAAAATGAATTAATTTCATGCCTACAGTTCCCTGTGTAACATGTGCCCAAGTATATAACAATGTCATGTACTTAGTTCTAAGACACTATAAAGGAGCGCACAGAGGAACTTGAATTGACTAGCCACCTCTTCTTTTTTCCCTTGAGCCTCCCAGTATCTTAGCTCCTCTATGGGTAACCATGGAAAGCTAATCCCCTAGTTAGTTGTTTCAACCTAACTAAACAGAATATGCATATTGACACGCACACAACATAAAATTCAAACTTCATTGGGCTTGGCCTAGTTGCATATGTTCACAAGAACCATACTACAGCTTGCACATCATTCTCTTGTATAACTTATTTCTGAATGATCTAACAATTCTGAACTTACAAAACTTAAAGCAGAATTAAAGCCACTAAAGAAGATGACCATAAAGATTTAGATCCAGACATGAGTGCATCACCTCCCAAAAGATATTAAAAGCCAAACCAAGCTAGTCAACCTTCAAATCTAACTGCTCTAATTTACAATCTAGAAGAAATGGACATTCTACATGACAGATTAGGATTCCTCAGAATTCCTAGGGTATTCTTTTTTTTTGATAAGTAATTCCTAGGGTATTCTATCAAGTAGATTTCTTCAAATCTTACCATTGTTTTCAAATTAAATGGTGGAGATTTTGCCATACTAGCATTTATCACTTCATTATTGACCTATCATTTAATTTGGAAATTATTTTTTGATGAATAATTACAATATTAATTTAATTTGAAAATTATGTGGTGTATTTGGAGGGAAAGAAATGATCGATGTTTTGAAGACCGTGAGCGGATGATGGGGGGATCTAAAGGATTATTTTCTTTAAGACTCTTTACCTCTGCACAACTGCCTTTGACTCAAATATTTCTAGTTTCTATATTTTTCTTGATGTTTTTTCTTCTTCTAGTTAGGTGTATCTTTTGTATACTTCCAATCTACTTAGGTTATGCCTTCCACGCTGTTTAATAAATTACGTGTACTTATCAAAAAAAGAAAATAATGGTTGCGATATGCGGAAATCTACTCAATAGAATACCCTAGGAATTCTAAGGAATCTTGATCCTATTACATCCCAAATTGAATATCCGACATTAACAATAAAAAAATTGGAAAGAAATAATAAAGCAATATAAGAGAATAAGCTTGACCTTGTTCATCTTTCAGTAGTTGTAACTTGTGAAGTTCACTCTTTTCAGATGTGTCAAGATGTCGAACCTGTAAGCATGTAAATCATGCTAAGATTGTAGAACAAAAGAGGAATACGAGACCGTATTTAATGATGTCACAACTAACAAACCTGATAGTGAAGGGTTAAATGCTCAACCGGAGAACTCACAGCTTCCCTCGACTTTGCACAAAGCCTAACAACCTGAAATCACATCCCCCCGGCCAAAAAAAAAACAGACATCCAAATTAAATGCAAAGTTAAAAACAACTAAATAAAAGAAATAAACAATAACATTGCAAGTCACTTGATTTAAGCCCAAAAGATAATGATGCATAATTGTGGGTATAATTATATATTCAAGCATCAGCAGACCCTCAAGGAATTAAAATCAAGTCCTTAGCAACTTATAAATCTGACCATAACAAGCCTTACATGTCTATTGATGCCTAAGATTCTGCAGAAGTTTATGAAATTTCAACAATTTTTCAGACAAGCACAAAATAAACTTTGAAAGAAGTAGAAAGTTCCATCCGCAAAACAAATTAACCAAAAACATGTTTTAAAAGATACCTCTCCTCAGAATTATATATAGATTAGTTGAAGATTTATTCACTCAGATACATAGGATACTCTAAATAAATTTTGATAATTAAAAATCCACAACTTTAGTATATAGTCTCTTGAACAATTAACAAAAAATATCAAAAACATCTTGAGAAAATATCATGGTTAACCTTTTTTTTTTTTAAATGACCCTGATAAACAAAAAGAAATGAAGTAAGGCACAAAAGAAAAGATAATGGCCAGAAATGACAATATAAACCATACAACAAAAAGATAGAACAAATAAATAAATTTAATAATGTTAGCATAGCTGCAAGCAAAGCTCTTCATCACCTTTAACCCAGTCGCACTTATCTTTTCAGCTAGTTGGTCTACAGCCACATTACTAGGGGCACAAACCAAAACCTGACAAAAGAACTTATTATCATAAGAAGTGTAGTAACAAATGAGATGCTAATGATAGGAAATATGAAATTAGACCTACTTGCCCCTGGCCTTGTTTAGCCATGTGATATACAATCGCTGCGGAAGTAACAGTTTTCCCTGTGCCAGGTGGGCCTTGAATCAAGCTTATAGGTTTCTGAAGGACGCTCTTTACGGCAAACACCTATCAAAAGAGTAATAATCACTGAGCAATGCAACTTTGAGAAGAAAATTAATAATAATAAAAAAAGAAGGAAATGAAGGTAAACAAACTAGGTCACATGATACACATGTCAAATGTAGAAAAATATACACTGGGAACACTTGATATAAGTGATGTTCCCTTGCCTGATGGCCCATATGTGGAGACAAAAATGGTCCAACAGAATCTCAGCTGGTGAAAAAATGTAGATTTCTTCATTATTACGAAGTTTGGAAAGCTAGGCAAGAGTATTTACACAATAGGCCTGTCGAGAAGGCCTACTGCTATAGGGTAATGCCTGTTTCTTTTCCCCCATTTAATTAAGATGTGCATTCTCATAGGGTTCTACTCACACTAGTAGCTGAAATAACCTCACTCTATTCTAAGTGTACAGCCTCACTACTTTTTTGAAATTTTTCCATGACTAAAACATTCAAACAATAACATAGATAGCACACATCAATAAAACAAGTTCAAGATAAACTTAAAGCGTGAATGCTCAGAACAGCATACTTGAGATGCATTGAGCTCAGGAAGACCAGGTGCACCAAAACGTTTAGGCAAAGTATTGCGAACCATCTGAACTTCAACTTCATGGCCCAATAAGTGGTGGTAAATGTAACTGCATGGAAGATGCCATTTAGATTTAAAAAGAAAACAATTCAAGTGCAAAACATACAAGGTCTCTTTACGTGGCTGCCTACTGCCTAGAATAGGCTGATATAATATTTGTCCACTGCATCCAGAATACTGGCAGACTGAGCCACAACTGAGCAGTGGGTTTAGCCCAGGATAAAATTTTTTAGGCCCACAGCAGGTTGTGGCAGGCCTTTGTAAGCCAGTTCAAAATAGAGATATTTAGGCACTATTGATGATTACATCAGGGCATATAAATGATCACAATAGTTCAATCGGAAAGTAATCATATTAGATGGAGGATCTGAGCTTGGCACATCTTGGCCCAATCAAATCTAAACTAACCATAAACAAATTAAACCAGGATACTATAATGTCCAACACAAACCCTGAAATGAGTCAATACTATAGCAATGACAAGTCAAACATATCTAAACAATATATAATAATAATAATAAAAAAGGTCATCTGCATTAGCATCGTTATATTACCTTTCCATCATATTTTGAGAAAATTATTGGATAAAATAAGCTAACAAAATAACATACCCAACATTCAAGACTTCTTCCAAGAACCTATTACCTACATAAACAAATGTATTACAAGCCAGCCTACCCGCTAACACTAGTCTCATCCACCGCAAATGTTTTCATTGCTCCCTGCATGCGATCAAAGCTTGTACTTTTCCATACAAAATCAACACTGAAACCATGGTTTATATCAACTGGAACTCCCTGCATGGAATATTGACAATAAGCATACCAATAATGACAAACTCAATAAAGAAGAAAAAAAACTAAATCCATAATACTTTTAACTACCTGACTAGCACGGAGTTCCAGTGCAACCTCTTCTTGAGCAGTCAGCTTGATCTGAAACAACAAAAATAGTATGCATATCATTCATATATTGTAGCTATGTATCATTGCATGCTTGAAAGAAACAAAGAAATAGCATTTAACTAAGATGTCCCTCAAAAGAAGAGACATACCACATGCCCCACAGACTGCCATGCTGGGTGTGCTGCATCCCCAGAATATCGTAGCCGCAACTCATCTCCAGGAACAAGACGCAACTCATTGTCTTCCTACAACAACAAAATATGTAGCTTAATTTTTGAAAAATAAAAAACCACGCATGCTCATAAAAAATTGAGCTAATCAGGAAAACAATACAATAATTTAACGGCAATGTGAAAATAGTCACAATTAAAGTGGCAAAACGAGAGTGGCACACCTTTGGGAAAACAAAATATGCAACACGCTTCTTGTTAAGACCAACATCCCACCGGATTGTGACATTGTCCTTGCTTTGAGATTCTTTCATCATCTACAACAACATTGAGATTATAAGATGTGACAAAATATTCTACATAAAATCATGCATCAAGCAAATGTTTTGTTCAGGAAAGCAGAATAAATCACTCAAGAACAGCAGCAAAATTAAGCTAGGTTTTATCTTCTTTAGCACTATTATAATAGAATAATGGGAACTTATAACCAGAAAGAGAACTAGTAGAAGATCTAGAGAGATATGAAGCATACCTTATCGTAGTCAGCCTCAAGCTTAATTAGTGGTGCAAATACATTTTGATACTGCAAAAGAAAGGCAAAACCATCCACTTATTAGTAAATATCCATGTATAAACAGTAACTTCAACAGCCTTCTAATGTTGCAAACCAAGCATGTTATTAGCAATCTTGCAAACTTAGACACCTGATACGCATCTTCATACTTCAAGACTACAGGCTGAGGTTCATCGTCCACACCAGGCTTCTCAAGATCTTCAAGAGAAGCATCAGGATTTGTCTTCCACAGTTCTTCTACCTTGTTTATCTGTTGAGCACTGATCTGCCGTGCCCTCAACTGCTCCTGTTCAGATGGGATCTGCAAAAGTGCAACAGTTTAGCAAAGTCCAACAAAGATAAATCACCTCATATACAAAACAGAAAACAATATATAAAAACAGTAACCTTGACAAGCCACTGCAAAAAACACCGATCATCAATCAGGGGACACCACTGACTCAGATCCCAATTCATGTCCTTCAATGCATTAACACTTAGGCAAGGTTCTCTACAAAGAAGAACAACCACACTCTCTGTCTTCGCCGAAATAAATCCAAGCAAGAACACATTGCGGCATCCACAATTATAGCATTCAAGGATAGTTTCTCCCAGAGGGCTATCTTTATGAAGACAGACTTCCTTGTGCTTTGCTCGAACCTACAGAACCAACATTACAATTGTAACAAGAAAAGATATCAGTTATGCCTGTCCAATTGCAAAAATGGTATATCTTGCAAATCAAATGGAGCAAAAATAGATGATCAAGCAAATTCAACTATTTTTCACCCAAATTGAATAATTATTAACAATACCTATAATTAAAAGAAAACATGCCTATAAATTATTCAACTAAGTAGTCATCTAAGTAGGTAGACAAAACTGAAAGATTATATACGCATATAGAAGATAGCAAATAATTATGGACAAAGCTTTTTTCCAAAGTGGGTTGGAGGAATTCTTCTAGTCCAGTCTATTGAGCTGGCATTTGTCCTTAAAGCATGCAAGTCTGACATGCATTTTTAATAGGGAACAAAGTTTATTAAAAATCCATGTGGGAAAAATGCATATGGGAATCACATGCTCAAAGCCAAATATCAGTTTAATAAACTTTGGAGGTAAGCTTTGTCCTATAATTATATATGAAGAAAAAAAAATGCAACTGGGAAAGCAAACTGCTAAAATAAAAACCATACACTCAAATTCTAACTTCAAAAGAAAGCCTTTATGTTGTGGTATACACATAGCTCCATAACAGAACTATGTCTCAACATGCTCCTTTACTTTAGGACCAGAGGAACATAGATTTAGGTGAAATCACCATTCTCTGGGCAAGAAATTGACATCATTATAGAGTAAGCTTTGAATTCTTAAGAATCTAAAGGCCAGAAACTACAATGAATTACAATATTCCAATATTAACTAAAACTAGTGCAATAAAATCACCCATTTTAGCCCTTCAAAAAGAGAGATCGTTATCAATCTAACTTCATATATATATACACACACACAATTACTGATAATCAAACTGATTCTTCATAGCTGAAGTTTGCCATTGAAGCTAAGAACTATATCACAAACCCTCACTGTATCCACAGAAGGCTACAACTCCAACACAACCTAGAGCATCCTCGAGGAATCTTTGATTTCTTAATGTCCTAATTGAGGTGTCATACATAGAAAATTAGAAATGATGACCAAATAAGAAAAATTTGAACTGAGACTAAGAGACCCAAAAAAAATCTACAAAATTAGTAGGAAAATATCAAAGACATATTCCAGATCGTCATGTTTCTAATAAGAGTCATTATGCCGGTCAGTAAAATATGCAAACCACACTAAGCCCGAGCATATCTTATGCATGTTAACCATTCAGAAAACCTCAGGCCCACATTAAGGTAACAATCACTTTTGTGGATACAACCACGTATGACCAGCGCACTATCTCACTATATTAATGAATTCAGACCCAAAATACTTCCTACTAACCCTCAATTTCCGATTCAACATACAGTTTACAATTTTAACATTAAAATTTACGAACTTCCAAACATTTGCATCGCTAAACAAAGATCAACATTACAAACTAACAAAAACAAAATCCTATTCACATACATAATACATAACATTTCCAAATTATCTAATCACATCACTCACCAGGTGATTGACGATGTGCGAGCCGGAAGTGTTCCCCCTGGAATTGCAGAACCACTTGCGGCACGACGGGACGTTGCAGCGCACCACGCAGGACGGGTTGGACACTCCGCAGTACCGGCAAGCGTGCTCCGTGAAATCCCCTTTCCCGTACTCGTATCCGTCATCATCTCCTGTCTCCTCGAAGTTCAGCCCTCCCATACCGGCCGCTAGGGCTTCAACCACCTGATTATTGCTATTACTATGACTATTACTGTTGTTATTGTTGATGTTGTTAGTATTAGTATTACTGGTGCTGCCCAAGGCTCCTGCCCGGGCCTTGGTGGCGCCGCCCGGAGCAGCAGATACGGGAGACGAGTCGGAAGGGTGGTCCGACCCGGGGCCGCGGTCGGTGGGGTCGGACAAGGAGTCGGAGGGCGTGGGCCACGAGCGAATCGGGTCGCGGAACTCTGGGTAGTCGAAGTCCTCGCCCTGGGTGTTGAACTCGAGGAAGGTGTAGGCGTCGTTGGCCGTGTCCGGCTGCGACGCCGTTTCGAAGAGGTTGTTCGGCTGAGAATCCATTGTGAGAAATTGAAGACAACCAGGCGGTACACCGAGTTGAAGAATTCGAATTCAAGGTGGAATTAAGGTTAGGGTTTTTGGGGGAAAAGGGTTGGACGCTTGGGTTTGGGAGTAAGCAGGGGATTAGGGTTAGGGTTAGGGTTTGGTGAGAGAATTAAAAGCGAGAGAGAAGCGAGAGGTTTGGGGAAAGAGCGACAGAGAGAGAGAGAGGGAGAGAGAAAGACAGAGACAGAGGTGAGAGGGAGAGTGAGTTATGGGTTTGAGCGTGTGGGTGTGTGTGTGGACGTCATGCAGGGTGAGAGCGCGTGAAGAATATGTACAAATCGTGGGAAATGCTTACGTCATTTTTCACGTTCTTCACGCGCTAATTTGATTGGCTGTAGGTGGGTGTGGGCGAAAACCAGAGTGTAGGGCCCGTATTGAGTGGCACCGTGGAAGGGGGTTTGCGCTTGAAAAATGTCATTGGGCGTGTCACGTGTGAAGCTCGTGCTGGAGATTGGGATTGAAAGACGGTTGTTGGAGGTGCGATTCGTCGAGTCCTTCGCCATGTTGTCAAATGTCAATGCATTTTTTTTTTTTTTTGGTGAGATTTAAAACCCCTAACCGCAATTGCTAATTGCTAACTGCTATAACAGTTAATAGCCTAATCATTTTAAAAGCGGTTAGTAAAAATCGCTAACTACCTAAGCGATTGCGGTTAGTAGGTTTTGAAAATCCGCTAACCGCTTTTATATATATATATATATAAAAGTTGTTGTTTGCATAGTGGTAATTATGCCCCTCTTTCACCCAGGATTCCCGGTTTTAATTCCCAAAAAAACGTTTAAAATTAGCAAAAAAAAATGTTTAAAGTGAGCTCAAAATCGGTCAAAAAAAAAGCCAAAAAAAGACTTAAAAAACGGTTATCCCAAAGCGGTTAACCGCTAACCGGGTAGCAATAACCGCCTAGGCGGTTGCAGTTAGCGATTTTAGCCACTAAACCGCTAACCGCAACCGCTATTTTACCCCTACTGCTTGTCACTTTTTCTTTTTCTTTTTTCACTTATAATTGATATAGAATATTTTTTTGAAAAAAAAATTGTTTTCACTTTTTAAACACCGAAAAATTCCTCTTAAATATTAAATAAATTTTCAGATATGATCAAATGACCAACTTTCAATACATTGTTTTATAATAAATCACAAAATTATTTTCAAAAAGCAAGGGATAAATTTATTTTTGGCCAATGTAGTTTGCTATTTTGACAAGTGTCACATTATCACCAATCAACTTGTCTCCCAAACATCTCTCTCAAATTACTACTCAATTGACAATGTTCTACAAACTTTCAATTATAAACAATGTCCTTCCAAACTATCAAAAAATTGACAATATCTCTAAAGGCCAGCAAAAAAATAAAAATAACCCTAATTTTTTGTCAATAAGACAAATATCTTTATAAATTCGAGGAAAAAAAAACAAAATTTCTCTAACAAAATCGATTTTTTTTTTCCACTTCATTTTCTTTCTTTCTTTTTTTTTTTTAAAGTTAGTTTTAGTTTTTTATGTTTTGATTTCTTTTTATTTTAATTTTATTAAGCGTATTTTCATCATTATGAGGAATATTGACAACTTTTTCGTAGTTTGGGGAGAAATATTGTCATAATTGAAAATGTTAGTGGCATTATCAAGTGAATTGTAGTTTAAGGGAGATATGTGGACTTCTCCCAAAAAATGACCAACAAATATTTGAAATAAAATATGTTCAAAAAATACATAAAGAAAACAAAAATTGCTAGGGTAGTCATGCCACCTGCTTTGACCAAATGGAGGGTGGCTTAACCACCTCTAGCTAAGACTACGAGGCTTCAATTGCAACTTAACCAAAGGATTATGTGAAATGCGCATACGGTATGAAATTACGTGGCTGCTAATAGAAAAGAAAAGGAGAATTTATCCATTAATTAGAAAGAATAAGCTATTGAATTAACCAAAGTTTAGCTAAATTTAATCTAAAAACCTCACTTTTGCTATTTTAACTAATCACTTTCCAAAAACACCACACATCTAACTTTCTAAATATATATTTACTTCATTTGAATTTATTTTTTATTCTTTCTTTATTTTTATTATTCTTATGATAGTTACAATGTATTCTTACAGAAATTCAACCCTAAAATTAAAATCAAATTGTATAATAATTTAACTTAGCCGGATCCCTGTGAAAATTCCTTTAAATTCCATTAAAAAAGAAAATCAAGATTAAGTAGCCCAACCAACAACCCAACCGTAGCTTAATACAACTCACTAAAACAAAGCCCAAACAAATTTGATTTCTAATTTTTGGTTTATAACGTATTTTGATTACTCCAAATCCACTTGTATGATACCCAAGATTGAGTCCAAATTTGGAAGAGAACCCAAATAAGTTTGGTGCACATTAGCACCCATTATTTATATTAATTTTTATAAGCTAATTTACATAATATTTACAATTAATTAATTTAGTTTCACCTTGTATATAATTCATGTAGGATTTAGCACACATATATTTACAATTCATCAATGTGGAATTAATTTTCATAATCAGTAACATAGTGATAAAATAGACATTATATTATAGTAGACTTATATTTAATATGAATTAAATTTCATTTAAAATTAATTTAAATTAGTTTTGTTATCAGTATTTTTAGATTAGAGATAAACATGCCTCTATTTATATTTCAATTATCTAGTTATTTATTTGAGGAATACAGCCCCAACTTTGGGGTTGGGGCCAACTTTTTTCTTATTTTTTAATTTAAAAAAATAACAAAATTAAAAATTAAAATTTTTTTTGAAGCAATCATTTTTATTTTGGTCCTTCTTTTATTTTTGGTATTTTTTTTAAAAAAATAACAATTGTATTTTTCTTCATGATAATGGCTTTTTTTTTTTTCATAAGCTTTTTTAATTTTTTAATTTTTAATTTTTTAAATTAAAAAATGAAAAAAAGTTTCTTAAATAAAATTTTTTTATTTTTTAAATTAAAAAATAAGGCAAAAGTTGGTCTCAAGTTGGACAAAATAGTTGGGCTTTTAGCATTTTTCCTAATTATTTTTAAGTCAATATTGCATTAGTTATCTTTCTACGGGCTTATCTCAAAGTGAGTGTATAAGAGTTCTACTTCAAGTCTAAGTCGTTATAATGTTTCTATTTAAAAGATTATATTTTAATAAAAAATATCAGAAAATTAATCCCAAACCTTGAGTTTGAAAATTAATTTTTAGGTTTTCTCAAAATCTAAAAAGTTTAGGTTCTATCAGAACTTAAATTATATCAGGTCTTGTTGTCATGATATAAATTAAGTATTTAAGTTTAAATACCAAAAAAATAATATAACCCTTCACACCATATAATTTTTATTCTTTTTTCAAAATGCCCTAATTGATAAAATCACCTGAACAACTATTTTAGTTGGTCTTAGACTCCTGTGTCGGATGTTGTATTATAATTATTGGAGTTTTTGGAGTTTGCCATTCAAGTTAAATGGTGTTGATATATAAGACAAAGATAATATTCCATTGATCTAAGTATATTCCATGGATTTATTTAAGTATGACGAAAAGGATAAATGATAATCACAATGCTGCGACGGATTGTGTTGAAAAGTATCTTTCTATGCTGTCAAATAACCAATTAATAAACTTATCCAACATCTAGAAACATTTGCTCTAAGATGCTATAGCAAAAAAAAGAAGAGATCTTTTATGTGCATGTGCATTTTTCGTTATAGGAATTATGGTATGTTTGGTGAAATCTTTATAGCCTGTTCCCTAAGAACAGTATTTTAAGAACCCTTTTTCTAGCTTTCTCAAACATGGAAAACTCACAGAAAAATACTAGTTAAACAAAAAGAATTTTCAGACGTAGTCCACCACTAACACACTTTCTAAAACAAATTAACAACCAAAAAAACTCTTTTTTTATCATTATTTAAGTACGTAATTAATAAGAAAAGTCATGAATTAACGTGCGCTGAGGTTAACGTTTACCCACAAGTTTCTCCCTAAATTGGTCCAGGAAAAATTCCCTTGGCTCTCTGATCATTCCACGCTTGAATCTGCACAAATAAGAATTATTCTTTAGTCTTACGCTTGACAGCCACAATCAAACCATAAGAATTCAACGTATATAAATTCAATGAGAAACAAGAGAAATATGGTTAATTACAAATTGAAGATTTTGTACCCATTCAACTGGACACAACGATCGGTAATAGCCTGCAAACTTCCCGCACTCAAGGGCATTTTCATAAATATATATATATATATATAATGCTATAAGTCTTCCTAAAGTCATCTCAAATGTGATGTACCTTTTAAAATCACTGTTGAATTTGATATGTGATTTTTTGACTTTTGATCTATTGGTAATTTTAAAAGACACATTACATTTGGATGACTCTAAGAAGACTTATAGCATTACTATATATATATATGAGAAATTTGGATTTCGTCCATGATTATCATATATAATTGGATGATATATGTGTTAAAATAATGGTTAAGTGATTAAATTTATCTCTTTTTATTATCTTAAGCTTTTGGGACAATTGATAATTTAACATGGTATCAAAGTTAAAAGTCTTGGGATCAAACCTTAACTCCATCAAATCACCATTTTAGGATAAGTGGTGATTTAACATGGTATCAAAGCCAAATGTTATAAGATTGAACCTTGACTCAGTTAATTCACCATTTAAATTAAATATTCCACATGTTGAGCCTCACTTATTAAAAGGGAGTTTGAGCTCATACGTGATGGAAAGTGTTAAAACTAATGATTAAGTGATTAAATTTTTCTCTTCTTATAAGCTTAAGTTTTTGGAATAAGTAGTGATTTAACAATATATGTTGGGTGTTGGGTGGTTTTAAGTGAAGTAAGGCTTTCTCTGATCATTTAATAAAAGTGATCGACCACCAGCCCATTCCATAACCGATCCAATGTGGATTAACCCAACAATCTTCCTCACATATCGGGCTCTAAGTCAGAGTGGAGATAACTCATTTCTCCTGTGAGCTAAGATTTGTTAGTTTAACATGAACTCCGATACTAGTGTTAGGTGGTCTTGAGATCTCTCACCCCAAAAAGCTAATTTAAGAGCTAAGGCTTTCCCTCTCTTATAAACTAACTATAAATGTCATTAATTTCCACAACCGATCGATGCGATATGAAAATAAAAATGAGTCCTCAATATTTAAAAAAATTAAAAAAAACTCTGATCTAAGTGCTAATTTTTTCCTTCTTGTATAGCAGTCAGTACAATAATCAATATAAGTAAACAAATGAAATAAATAAAGAAGACCTCGTCGTCTTCTTTGGTCGTGTCCTTGCTTTTTGTGTCGTTGTTATTGTTGGTAGGGTGGTAAGGGGGTGGAGAGACGGTGCCATATTCATGAGCAGGCCTGGGAGCTTGCTCACCCCGGGCCACCTTGTTCACGTCTCTGGCTCTCATCTTGTCGTGAGCATCCATGTTCGCCGCCGACGTGGCTGATCTCTAGCTTTCTTCTTCTTCTCTGTGTATACGTGTGTTAATGTCTCTGTTCTAATATTTTTGGAAATTATATTATATTATTGCCTGCACAAACTTAAAAAAATGCGAGAAACATTAATTACGTTGTAAAATTACACTCTTGGTTCACATAGTGAAGCCACGTTGAAATGGAGAAGACACTTGTTGGTAGGTTTGTGACGTGTCTGTACGTAGCAGAGACTGCACACAACTGGAATATTGCTGTAGTCATATATATATATATATGGAGAATAATTTCTATAGGGTCTTGGCACAAACCAAGGCCTTTGTGCCATCCAATAAGAATGCAACACATCAACGTTGAACATTATAACAAAAATATGGTGTTCCCACCTAATTTTTTTTCTAGAATACCTAAGACAAAATACCTTCTAGAATAACCTTTTCATATTTTTCTCCAAAACCACCATAGCCACCAACCTGCCGTCGGAGACACTACCGGAGACGCCGCCAAAGATGTTGCACGACGCCGGCCGATACAGAGAAAGCCAGAGATGACGGATACTTCATTTACAGAAAACACCAGGTAAGAACCAAGCTCATCCTCCCTCTCTCCGGCGCCCCTCTCTCTCACTAGCGGCAATTGAGAAAATTTTTTTTCTCTGTTGCTGCTGAGAGAGTCTCCCTGATCTCCCTCTCTCTCTCACACACACACTGGCAGCAGAGAAATTTTTTCTCTGCTGCCAGTGCTTTCTCTGTACCGGTTGGCATCGTGCGTTGTCTTCAACAGCGTCTTCGGCTGCAGGTTGGTGGCTGGGGTGGTTTGGAGAAAAATATGAAAAAGTTATTCTATAAGGTGTTTTGTTTTAGGTATTATAGAAAAAAGATTAGGTAAAACACCATATTTTTGTTATAGTATTCCACGTTGATGTGTCGCCTTCTTATTAGAAGGCACAAATGCCTTAGTTTGTGCAAATATCATATAGAAGTTATTCTCATATATATATATATATATATATATATATATATATTAGAGCCACCGATCACTGAAATAATAAATTAATCAAATCTTTGTAAGTGATTTTTTATCTTTTATTTCAACTGAAAATTTATAATTAATCTGCAAATTGAAATACTCTATTAATAGGTGTATTGGATCCTTGATAAATATTGTGACCGAGAAATTTGACTTTATCATGAAATAATTTATTTTGGTTGTAGAAACAACTAGACAGTTTTGTTTTATTATTTGATCAATATTTTTTCTAAATATTTCCAATGTTGGTCGATTGAATCGGTTAATATCAACACAATATCTATATAAATGACTGAAAAGTTGGTAAATGGTATAAAGTTATCATTCATAATATTTTGAAATTTACTAAGGACATTTTTAATTCATAGGGTAAATTAATAATGGTATAAAGTCATCATTCATAATATTTTGAAATTTACTAAGGAAATTTTTAATTCATATGACATTC
>NC_081543.1:14374602-14381625 GCF_901000735.1 Corylus avellana | reverse complement strand
CAGAAAAGAAAAGAAAAAAAAAAAAAAAAAAGATGGAGAAGAGATCGAAGCAGCAGAAGAAAGAAAAAAAAAAAAAAAGGAGAAGAGAAGAGGATCAAAGAAGAGAGATTTTTGATTTGAAGAAGCTCTGATTTGGTTTATTTTGATTTGATTTGAGAGATTTTTGATTTTTGATTTGACGAGAAGAAGATCGAAAGGTTTATTTTTTGACTTTTTATTGATTTTATGGTTTGGGTTTTTGAAAATGAAGGAAAAGAGAGTGAAAATGGAGGAAAGAAGAGAGAGAGAGAGTGAAAATGGAAGAAAGAAGAGAGAGAGAGAGAGTGAAAATGGAGGAAGCAGCAGAGATCAGGGAGAACTGGGGACCGGAGAAGACTACTGTTCCAGAAATAAAAAAAAATATTTTTAATTAAAAAAAATTAATTTTTCTTTTTTTTTTTTTTAATTTTTTCTGGATTTTTTTTATTAAAATTATTTACTGACGTGTCAAATTTTGACACGTCAGAAATTTTCTGACGGGTTAAATTTCAACACGTCAGTAAAATTTCTGACGTGTCACAAGTTAACACGTCATAAATTTTTCTGACGTGTCACTCTTTAACACGTCAGAAAATAATTTCTAACGTGTTAATTATAACACGTCAGAAATTTCTGACGGGTTAAAACTTAACACGTCAAAAATTTTCCATTTCTGACACCTATAATCTTCACACGGGAAACACGTCAGGAAGACCCCGTCAGGAACGTTTTCTGACATGTCAGACTACCTGACACGTCAGAAAACGTCCGTCAGAAAAAATTTAATTTTTTGTAGTGTATCAAAGCCAAATGTTATGAGATTGAACCTTGACTCAGTTAATTCACCCATTTAAATTAAATATTCCACATGTTGAGCCTCACTTATTAAAAGGGAGTTTGAGCCCATACGTGATGGAAAGTGTTAAAACTAATGATTAAGTGATTAAATTTTTCTCTTCTTATAAGCTTAAGTTTTTGGAATAAGTAGTGATTTAACAATATATGTTGGGTGTTGGGTGGTTTTAAGCGAAGTAAGGCTTTCTCTGATCATTTAATAAAAGTGATCGACCACCAGCCCATTCCATAATCGATCCAATGTGGATTAACCCAACAATCTCCCTCACATAACGGGCTCTAAGTCAGAGTGGAGATAACTCATTTCTCCTGTGAGCTAAGATTTGTTAGTTTAACATGGACTCCGATACCAGTGTTAGGTGGTCTTGAGATCTCTCACCCCAAAAAGCTAATTTAAGAGCTAAGGCTTTCCCTCTCTTATAAACTAACTATAAATGTCATTAATTTCCACAACCGATCGATGCCATATGAAAATAAAAATGAGTCCTCAATATTTAAAAAAATAAAAAAAACAAAAAAAAAACTCTGATCTAAGTGCTAATTTTTTCCTTCTTGTATAGCAGTCAGTACAATAATCAATATAAGTAAACAAATGAAATAAATAAAGAAGACCTCGTCGTCTTCTTTGGTCGTGTCCTTGCTTTCTGTGTCGTTGTTATTGTTGGTAGGGTGGTAAGGGGGTGGAGAGACGGTGCCATATTCATGAGCAGGCCTGGGAGCTTGCTCACCCCGGGCCACCCTGTTCACGTCTCTGGCTCTCATCTTGTCGTGAGCATCCATGTTCGCCGCCGACGTGGCTGATCTCTAGCTTTCTTCTTCTTCTCTGTGTATACGTGTGTTAATGTCTCTGTTCTAATATTTTTGGAAATTATATTATATTATTGCCTGCACAAACTTTTAAAAATGCGAGAAACATTAATTACGTTGTAAAATTACACTCTTGGTTCACATAGTGAAGCCACGTTGAAATGGAGAAGACACTTGTTGGTAGGTTTGTGACGTGTCTGTACGTAGCAGAGACTGCACACAACTGGAATATTGCTGTAGTCATATATATATATATATATATATATATATAGAATAATTTCTATAGGGTCTTGGCACAAACCAAGGCCTTTGTGCCATCCAATAAGAAAGCAACACATCAACGTTGAACACTATAACAAAAATATGGTGTTCCACCTAATCTTTTTTTTCTAGAATACCTAAAACAAAATACCTTATAGAATAACCTTTTCATATTTTTCTTCAAAACCACCATAGCCACCAACCTGCCGTCGGAGACACTACCGGAGACGCCGCCGGAGACGTTGCACGACGCCGGCCGATACAGAGAAAGCCAGAGATGACGGATACTTCATTTACAGAAAACACCGGGTAAGAACCAAGCTCATCCTCCCTCTCTCCGGCGCCCCTCTCTCACTAGCGGCAATTGAGAAATTTTTTTTTCTCTGTTGCTGCTGAGAGAGTCTCCCTGATCTCCCTTTCTCTCTCACACACACTGGCAGCAGAGAAATTTTTTCTCTGCTGCCGGTGCTTTCTCTGTACCGGTTGGCATTGTGCGTTGTCTTCAACGGCGTCTCCGGTTGCAGGTTGGTGGCTGGGGTGGTTTGGAGAAAAATATGAAAAAGTTATTCTATAAGGTGTTTTGTTTTAAGTATTATAGAAAAAAGATTAGGTAAAACACCATATTTTTGTTATAGTGTTCCACATTGATGTGTCGCATTCTTATTAGAAGGCACAAATGCCTTAGTTTGTGCAAATATCATATAGAAGTTATTCTCATATATATATATATATATATATATATATATTAGAGCTACCGATCAGTGAAATAATAAATTAATCAAATCTTTATAAGTGATTTTTTATCTTTTATTTCAACTGAAAATTTATAATTAATCTGCAAATTGAAATACTCTATTAATAGGTGTACTGGATCCTTGATAAATATTGTGATCGAGAAATTTGACTTTATCATGAAATAATTTATTTTGGTTGTAGAAACAACTAGACAGTTTTGTTTTATTATTTGATCAATATTTTTTCTAAATATTTCCAATGTTGGTCGATTGAATCGGTTAATATCAACACAATATCTATATAAACGACTGAAAAGTTGGTAAATGGTACAAAGTTATCATTCATAATATTTTGAAATTTACTAAGGACATTTTTAATTCATAGGGTAAATTAATAATGGTATAAAGTCATCATTCATAATATTTTGAAATTTACTAAGGAAATTTTTAATTCATATGACATTCCATTTGAAATGGCTACATACAAAAACAAAATTTTATACTTTATCTTTTTCATTAGCATCCCATTCGTCAAGGTGGCCACCATCAACGGTGGCCATATCATATATTCTAAGAACCCTTGCCTAATTAAAGGCTAAACACTTACATGGACAAGACCTCAATCAATTATTTCTTTAGAGAATAAATGTAAAGATTCATACTCATAATTAATAGTTTTTTTTTTTTGACATGCTCACATAAGGGAAGGGAGAGGGGAAAATTCGAACTAGTGACCTCTGCTTCATGAGGCGTGGTTTACAATCGATTGAGCTACCCCTTAGGGATATAATTAATGGTATTGTTCGTTTATTCATAGATAGAAAACAAATTCATACTTCTTAATTATTATACAATATATACAATTGGTCCATACCATCAACTTCATTTTTTTCCCCCATTAAATTGTTCTTTTTAATCCCAAAATAAATGTCAATTCCTTAGTTTGATGACACTAATTATTACCTTTAAAGATATTTTTAACAAAATTGTATCAGATCAAAATTCTAAATGAAATGTTGACCTTGACACAATTGGGAGAATGCACGTAGGATGTTACTTCAATCGCAATTGCGAAACATTTTCAATTCAAATATTTTTTTTGTTTTCTCATGAGTGTTTTCCCATTAAAATCAGAAGAAAAAGAAATAGACCAACACTTACCTAACACTTGCCCCAGGCCCCAGTGAAAGCCGGCCTAATTTTTGGCAACTCTTGTATACCTTCAAGAGGCCACATTATTTAATTACGTGCCCAAAAGCCATATCAGAACAAAAAAAAATAAAAGGTACAAACATGTTTGATGTACCGAATTATGCCCAATTTCTTCAAAATTTGATTCAATATGATGTGATCACAACACCAATCCTTCCTATAAAGTCTCATTCTTACCCATTAATATCTCAAATAACTCATCGATCAAAGAGAAGAATAACAAGAAAGAAAAAAACCCATGAATCCCTTGTCTTCAATTTGCATAATTATTTCTTTTCTCTTGCTCTTCCAATGTTTGGAGGGCAGGAGTAGTACTATAATCCTTCCTTCTTGCCAAGAAGCAGCAAAGAGCGACCCAAATTTGAGCTACAAGCTTTGCTTAGCAACCCTTGGAGCCAATCTAAAGAGCCAAAACGCAAGCTTTGAAAAGCTAGTGGCTATCTCAATTGGGTTAAGCATATCCAATGCAACAAAAATTGGTTCAAAGATTTCAAAGCTTTTGAAGGGCCAAAGCTTCGACATGTAGGCCAAGAGTTGCCTAAACGACTGCTTTCAACTTTATATGGATGCTGTCTCTTCTTTGAAAGATGCCACGAAAGCTTTGAAGTCTAGAGATTTCGCCACAGCTAATATAGAGGTGAGCTCTGCCATGGATGCATCAATCACTTGCCAAGATGGGTTCAAGGAGAGGAAAGGTCAAGTGTCTCCTCTGACAAAGGATAACCAGACACTACAAGCAATATGGTCTTTAGCGACCAAACAAATAGCGGCGACCCAAAAGTCGCCGCTATTGAGGGGTTATTACCGGCGACTTTTTTTAGTTGCCGCTAATGATCCATTAATAGCGGCGACCTGTGGGTCGCCGCTAATAGTCGACACTAAAAACCAAAAAAAAATTTATTTAGCAGCAACAACAATAGCGGCGACTATAAGTCGCCGCTGATGAGAGTCAACAGCGGCAACCCTGAACAGTTGCCGCTAATAAGTGGTCATTAGCGGCAACTCTACAGTTGCCGCTATTGACAGAGGAAAAAAGTAATTAAAATTAATAGCGGCGACTTTTGGGTCGTCGCTATTGACACGAGAAAAGTAATTAAAATTAATTAGCGGCGACCCAAAAATCGCCGCTATTAATGGGTCAGTAGCGGCGACTAAAAAAGTTGCCGCTAATGACCCCTCAATAGCGGCGACTATTGGGTGGCCGCTATTGACACGGGAAAAAGTAATTTCAATTAATTAGCGGCGACCCAAAAGTTGCCGCTATTAATGGGTCAGTAGCGGCGACTATAAAAAGTGGCCGCTAATGACCCCTCAATAGCGGCGACTATTGGGTGGCCGCTATTGACACGGGAAAAAGTAATTTCAATTAATTAGCGGCGACCCCAAAGTTGCCGCTATTAATGGGTCATTAGCGGCGACGTTTTTAGTGGCCGCTAATGACCCCTCAATAGCGGCGACTATAGGGATGGCCGCTATTGACACGGGAAAAAGTAATTTAAATTAATTAGCGGCGACCCAAAAGTTGCCGCTATTAATGGGTCATTAGCGGCGACGTTTTTAGTGGCCGCTAATGACCCCTCAATAGCGGCGACTATTGGGTGGCCGCTATTGACACGGGAAAAAGTAATTTCAATTAATTAGCGGCGACCCCAAAGTTGCCGCTATTAATGGGTCATTAGCGGCGACGTTTTTAGTGGCCGCTAATGACCCCTCAATAGCGGCGACTATAGGGATGGCCGCTATTGACACGGGAAAAAGTAATTTAAATTAATTAGCGGCGACCCAAAAGTTGCCGCTATTAATGGGTCATTAGCGGCGACGTTTTTAGTGGCCGCTAATGACCCCTCAATAGCGGCGACTATAGGGATGGCCGCTATTGACACCACAAAAAAAAAAAAAAATTATAAATATTGGGGCGATGCTATTGATCCTACATATATAATAGAAAAAATTATTTACCAAAAATTCACCTCGAATCCTCCGATAATATGTCATTATTTCTTTTATATTAATTATTGGTGAATTTTTTCTATTTTTCTATTTTTCTATTCTTATTTTATATAAAAAATCAATATTTATTTTTTTTCTTTTAAAGAAAACAAATTCTCCTATTAATTATTATTGAAGTTTTCTATTTCTTATTCTTATTTAAACGTTTGATCGAACAATTGACCGATCTTGGTGAATTAATTCGATTGATTGTGATAGGATCAAATGATTGATCAAACATCCGATCGATCCAGGTGAATTAGTTCAATTGATCGTGATATGATCAAATGATCAATCAAACATCGATCCTATGAATTAGTTCGATTGATCGTGATGGGATCAAATGTTTGATCAAGCATCCAATCGATCCGAGTGAATTAGTTCGATTGATCGTGATAAGAACAAATGATTGATCGAACATCCGATTGATCTTAATGAATTAGTTCGATTGATCGTGATAGGATCAAACATTTGATCGAATCCTCCGATCGATCATAATGAATTAGTTCAATTGATCGTGATAGGATCAAACGATCGATCATAATGAATTAGTTCGATTGATCGTGATAGGATCAAATGTTCAGTCAAACATCTGATTGATCATAATGAATTAGTTCGATTGATCGAGATAGAATCAAATGTCCGATCGATCCTACTGAATTAATTCAATTGATCATGATAGGATCAAATTATCGATCAAACATCCGATCGATCCTACTAAATTAATTATATTGATCGTGATATGATCAAATGATCGATCAAGCATCCGATCACTCTTAATGAATTAGTTCGATTGATCGTGATATGATTAAATATTCGATCAAACATCCGATCGATCTTAATGAATTAGTTTGATTGATTGTGATATAATCAATTGATAAATCAAACTGGATACAATTAAAGGTTCAATCGAATACTCAATTGAACTGTAAGCTTTTTACATTATCTTAGTGCCTTAGTTATATTGATTTTATATTCTTTTTGAATTTTGTATTATTTTATAATTAATTATAAGATAAATATCAACTTAATGATCTTTATCATAAAAATTTATTAAAAGGAAATTTTTAGTTAATATTATAATAATAAAAACATATTACAAGAGAAATTTTTTTTAAAAAAACTCTAAATAAATAAATAAATAAAA
>NC_081543.1:14373356-14374502 GCF_901000735.1 Corylus avellana | reverse complement strand
GTTAGAGAATATATTTCCTACATAAAAGGAAATATATCAAATTGATATTATATATTATTTATTGATTGTAATCAGGTTTGATGGTAATCAAATCAATCAGATTTGATTACCATACTTATCTATTTCAATTCTCCTATAAATAGAAGTATTTGTATTGTAATATCAATTATTCAATAAGAGCTTAATGTAGCCCTTTGAGCTTTATATGTGGACGTAGGTCATAGACCGAACCACGTAAAATCTTCGTGTCTCTTTTATTATTCCGTAATTTTTTTCATTATGAATTTCTACATAACATACACTTATAAATAAAGAAATGTATTAGGCAACAAAATATCTTGTAAAATGCCTTTTTAATGGCCCAATCATCCTAAAAATTATCCCATCAGCTTTGAGCGTGCTTGGATAGAGTGGTATCTTCATTGTTTTTTGACAAGGAAACTTAGTGGCATTGATCATGTATGCTGTATAGTAGACTGCTATAAAGAGAAAATGAAGAAGCATTAAATATCAATGGGCTCCAAATTTAGTAAGAGGTTCTCAACTACTTCTCCGGCTCTCTCTTCACAAATATAAATACACACTTATGAAGAAGATATATGTTCCACAATATATGTGAAAACATTTTCTCATATATTGTAGATAAATACTTTAACATTTTTATACATTTCTAGGATAGTAATAGGTGGTTCACTATAAGCTTCTTTTTTTTTTTTTTTTTTCATAAAATTTTGTTTATTGGCAGAAAGATCAAATAATCATTTATGCTACTTAGCTCATTCAAACTATGTTTCATTAAAATTTACATACAGTTAAATTTTTTGATTAAAGTGTATGAAAAGTTGCACTTGTGATTCACACGGGAAATGTTTTTACATAAAAAGGCCAAAATTCAACCATTTTTATTGTACAATATCATTTATTGCATTAATACATCATTTAAGCTCAAAATTAGATTAAACAATATTTCACATTAAAATATAAAATGCAAAAATTGGTATAAAAATAACGATAATACTTACCTTAATCAAAGAAAACGTGCATATTTAAGCTACTATCAAGTGTGACTTTTCCTTTTTTTGATTTATGGGTTATTAACTTTTTTAGTACCTAGGTTTGCAGTTTTTTTATTTTTTTTCCCCTGGG
>NC_081543.1:14339427-14373256 GCF_901000735.1 Corylus avellana | reverse complement strand
GCGGCGACAATAGAGTTGCCGCTAATGATCACTCATTAGCGACAACTCTATGGTCGCCGCTAATGACCCCTCAATAGCGGTGACTTTTGGGTCGCCGCTATTGACACGGGAAAAAGTAATTAAAATTAATTAGCGGCAACTATAAAGTCGCCGCTATTAATGGGTCATTAACGGCGACTAAAAAAACTCGCCCCTAATGACCCCTCAAGTCGCCGCTATTGATACGGGAAAAAGTAATTAAAATTAATTAGCGGCGACTTTATGACCCATTAATAGCGGTGACTTTATGACCCATTAATAGCGGCGACTAAAAAAAGTCGCCACTAATGACCCCTCAATAGCGGCGACTTTTGGGTTGCCGCTATTTACACCTCAAAAAAAAAAAAAATTATAAATATTGGGGCGATGCTATTGATCCTACATATATAATAGAAAAAATTATTTACCAAAAATTCACCTCGAATCCTCCGATAATATGTCATTATTTCTTTTATATTAATTATTGGTGAATTTTTTCTATTTTTCTATTTTCTATTCTTATTTTATATAAAAAATCAATATTTATTTTTTTCTTTTAAAGAAAACAAATTCTCCTATTAATTATTATTGAAGTTTTCTATTTCTTATTCTTATTTTAACGTTTGATCGAACAATTGACCGATCTTGGTGAATTAATTCGATTGATCGTGATAGGATCAAATGATTGATCAAACATCCGATCGATCCAGGTGAATTAGTTCAATTGATCGTGATATGATCAAATGATCAATCAAACATCGATCCTATGAATTAGTTCGATTGATCGTGATGGGATCAAATGTTTGATCAAGCATCCAATCGATCCTAGTGAATTAGTTCGATTGATCGTGATAAGAACAAATGATTGATCGAACATCCGATTGATCATAATGAATTAGTTCGATTGATCGTGATAGGATCAAACATTTGATCGAATCCTCCGATCGATCATAATGAATTAGTTCAATTGATCGTGATAGGATCAAACGATCGATCATAATGAATTAGTTCGATTGATCGTGATAGGATCAAATGTTCGGTCAAACATCTGATTGATCATAATGAATTAGTTCGATTGATCGAGATAGAATCAAATGTCCGATCGATCCTACTGAATTAATTCAATTGATCATGATAGGATCAAATTATCGATTAAACATCCGATCGATCCTACTAAATTAATTATATTGATCGTGATATGATCAAATGATCGATTAAGCATCCGATCACTCTTAATGAATTAGTTCGATTGATCGTGATATGATTAAATATTCGATCAAACATCCGATCGATCTTAATGAATTAGTTTGATTGATTGTGATATAATCAATTGATAGATCAAACTGGATACAATTAAAGGTTCAATCGAATACTCAATTGAAATCCCTCATCAATTGACTAAGGTCGCCGCTAATGAGTGCGCATAAAAAATTGGCGCCAGCTATTTATATTGGCGCGATTTCTTAAATTTTCAGACATGTTTTATTTTTTTTTTTTTTTTTTTTTTTTGGATCAAAATCCCTCATCGATCAGCTCTGTTTTTAGAAAGCTCTGTTTTATTTTCAGCTGTATTTTTCATTTTTCAGACCTCCCCATCAGTACTCTCTCTCTCACTCTCTCTCTCTCTCCGGCGAACGTTTCTCTCTCTCCGGCAGCTCTCTTTCCGGCGCACTCAACTCTCTCCGGCAGCTCTCTCTCCGGCGCACTCAATTCTCTCCGGTAGCTCGATCTCTCTCCGGCGTACCTCTCTCCGGTATGAGTTTCTCCTAAATGCTTGCCTCCCGGACAACATTCACTTTTTCTTTAGGAGTTTGATCACTACTTTTGTTGCTCTTCAAAAATGATGCAGGTTCATTTGATTCTTATTTTAAATTTCAAAATATTAAAGGACTATACAATGATAATCTGTGATTCATCTGAAAACAGATCGACGATTATTACCAAATATAGTCATCTGAAAATATTTGCTGATTGCAAATATAGTCATCTGAATCCTTTTTCTTTAATGGTAATGAGTGGCTTTGAATCTTGATGCCTTGTGTTTCTTGAGGGTTTGAATTTGGGAATCTTCTTGGTGGGTTTAAGGGTGGAAAAATTTTAGCAACTTTTTTGGGTTTGTCTGTGAACAGCTGGGTGGTTTTTGGGGGCAGAAGATTAGAGGGGTTGACCTAATTTAGGTGTCTGGTAGGGGGATTTCTTTTGGGGCTGTGGCCTGTGGGATTAGATTTTGGTCATTATTAGAAAGTGGGTATATGTTAATGGAGTGGTTTTAGGTTTTTGATGGGTTTTGGACTTGGTTTTTGAAGGCATATGCGTGGTTCTCTTAAATCTACTGGTAGATTTGGGGCAGTTTTGCTGGAAAATTTAGTGGGATTCTGCAAATTCAAGTGCTGTTTCCTTGTGATTTTTGTTTGTGTAGTTTGTCTGTAGCTGGTTCTTGGTGGGGGTTATTGGGTGTTATTGGTTGGTTTTATTATGTGGGTTTGTCTTAGTTTTACATTCCAAGTTGTGATTTTGATGGAATTTGTAGATTTGAGGTAGATTTCCCTTTTTCAAATGTGGGAATTTTACTACTCGGGAAGGTTGTTGCAAATAAGAACCTCTGCTGTTTGATGGCAAAGTATTCCAATTAGTTGGTTCACCACTCCTGGAAATGCTTCTGAACAGCTTCACATGATCTATTCTTAGCAGTATGCTATAGGACCCGACTTTCCAGTCTGTTGTTCTACTCGAAGTCTACAAATCAGGATTATTTTCGCAAATTCCTTTATAAAAACTGCTATGCTAAAAAAATATTTGCAATCAGCAAATTCCAGATGACTATATTAAAGGACTAAATTAATAATCGTCGATCTGTATTTGAAAATATTTACTAAATTACTAAAATATTTGCAATCAGCAAATTCCAGATGACTATATTAAAGGACTAAATTTAGTCATCTGAAAACAGATGACTAAATTTCAAAATATTAAAGGACTATACAATGATAATCTTGGATTCATCTTATTTTAAATTTCAAAATATTAAAGGACTATATAAAATATTCTTATTTTGTGTGTCTGTGTTTATTAGTGTTTGATTTTTGTTTCTTGATATTGTTGGTTGTATCTTTGTTGTTCAGCGTTTGCTGGATAGTTTGTAATGTGTTTGGGTGCTAATAAAGTTCCTATTCATTAAAAAAAAAAAAAAATCAATTGACTGAAAGATTATTTTATTGCTAGATAGTTTGTAATGTGTTTTGTATTGCTATCAAGACGACCTCTCCTTAGCCTTTTGGTCAAGCTACTATGAGACCGGATTATATTTTATTCATTTTTCATTTATTTCTAATATTGTTTTAGGTGTTTGTAAGGATCCCCACCGTCCCCCTCCTATTTCAGTTTTATTTCTATTAATAGTACTATAGTTGTTAAATTATATTATCATAGTTCAGCTTTGTGTTAAATTATTATATAATTACTGTACAAAATAATCATGACTATATATCGAGGCAAAAGAACTCTGTACATGTTTATCGCTTTATACCTTTCTTTCTTTTTTCTTTTTAATTTTTAAGTTAATTACTTTATCCCTTTCATTAATTAATTAAATATACTGGTTGCTTTGTCACTAAATTAATCCTTTGCTACAGAATAAGTCCAAACACTTTTTCTAACTTGTACATGTGTTGCATTGATTTGCCTGTTGTTCAAGCTGAAACAATATATCAACTTAGGTTAATTAATATTGAAAGGAGGATTTGAATTTATGAACAACTTAATTTGAATTTATTACCATTCTTGGCTTCAATTTCAAAAAAAATAGGTTTGATTAAGATCCATTCTCTTTATATTAGTATTGAAACAAACGAGGCTTTTGGATTTGGATGGGGGTGATGTGACATTCAATGATATCAGTAAGCATTTAAAGCAAATGACTTTAATGAGACAAAGCATAATTATCAGATATTCCGTATGGATTAGGTGGATATATTTATAGAATAAAAGTTTGAGCAAAATGGATGAAAAGGTAGATTATAAAAAGGTCAAAAAAAAAAAAATTAAAAATTAAAACATGTAAACGTGTATGGTGATCAACGCCACAAAGATGTCAGTTTCATTGCAGAAACTAACATCTTTTTTAAGCCTCAATGAAGACAGAGGTAAAATTTATAGAATGAAACCATTTGTAATTATAAAATTACAAATATCCGTTTTATATGGGCTTTGTCCTTTAATATCAAACCATTCCATAAACTGCAAATTATATATATGTCACGCATGAAAGAAGATGACATCTTTTACAACTACAAATAAAAGATGTCAGTTTCTTGCACAAGATGACATCCAATGATTTAATGTCATAACCCTTATGTATCTTAGATGTTGGTAAATAGTTCCAAGTTGAATAGTTTCATATTATAGAGGTAACGTTTATCTTCTCTAAACACGCTTGTGATTAAATGTAGGGAAAGAGTAACTTGTGATAGTGACATTGAGATGGATAAGAGTTGGATGCAAGAACCTATTCGATGTTCAGATCGATATCTAAAAGGACTTGAAGAATTCTTTACAATGGCGCGTCCATGTGTGGATGTAAATGGTATTATGAGGTGTCCATGTCGTGATTGTGCAAATCGATATTTTCATCATATTGAATTGGTGGAGAGTCACTTGTATCTACATGGAATTGATCGCACATACACTCGATGGATATTTCATGGGGAAGAAGATCCGTGTAATATAAATGTGACTGCCAACTTACACACTAATACAAATGCGAGGATAGAGGAGGTTGATGAGATCCAAGAATTGTTAGGCGATGTTCAAATGGGGACATTTTTGGAAGCCAACATAGGTGAATCCTCTACTAGTCGGGGTCCAACAACTGACAATCACGAACATAGAACTGGTTTTGGTCGATTATGGGAAGATGGCATGGGTGAACTTTATCCAGGCTGTGATAAATTTACAAAAGTAGCTTTTATTTTGAAGATGCTTAATATAAAGACGATTTGCAACATAAGTAACAAGGCATTCGATATGATTATTAAGTTGATAAAGGAGGCCCTTCCTGATGGAGAGACTTTGCCATGCTCCTACCGAGCAGCAAAGCGATATTGCCGGGACTTGAGTTTTGGTTATGAGTCTATACATGCATGCCAGAATGATTGTGTGCTTTTTTGGAAGGAACATGCTGATAAAGTACAATGCCCAACATGCAACACTTCAAGATGGAGTTGTGTTAAGGGTAGCGGCAAGAAAATTCCTCAAAAGGTCTTGCGGTATTTCCCAATAAAACCGAGGTTGCAACGATTGTTCATGTCGAAAGATATGGCCAAAAATATGAGGTGGCACAAAGATGAACGAAAAGATGACGGCAACACTCTAGGACACCCAGCCGATGGTCTTGCATGGAAAGAGTTTGATAAAGAACATGAATGGTTTGCTCGTGATTCCCGCAACGTGCAACTTGGTTTGGCAAGTGATGGTTTCAACCCATTTGGTAATATGAGTACCACATATAGCATATGGCCAGTAGTATTAATGCCGTACAATTTACCTCCATGGATGTGTATGAAGGATCCAAATATGATATTGTCCTTAATTATCCCTGGTCGCACTGCACCTGGAAACGACATTGATGTGTATTTGCGGCCTTTGGTTGATGATTTGCATGAATTATGGAATGAAGGTGTAACCACTTACGATTCTTTGACTAAAGAGACATTTCAGTTGCATGCAGCGTTACTATGGACCATAAACGATTTTCCTGCGTATGGAAACTTGTCTGGTTATTCTACGAAGGGAAAACTGGCATGTCCGGTATGTAACAAGGATACAATGTCTTATAGGTTGAAGTATGGGTCTAAAGAGTGTTACATGTGTCATCGTAGGTGGCTTCCTCAAGACCATGTGTGGCGACAAGAAAGAGAATTGTTCGATGGTACAGAGGAGCATAGATTGGAACCTGAAGAAATGTCCAGAGATCAACTGTTGCAACAACTAATACATGTTGAACATGTGCAGTTTGGGAAACATATTGGGAACAAGAGAAAGCATCGCACAAGTGGTGGTGATATAAATGTGTCGAATTGGAGGAAGAAAAGTATTTTCTTTAAGTTGCCTTATTGGTCAACATTGAAATTACGACACAATTTAGATGTCATGCACATTGAGAAGAACATATGTGATAGTATCTTGGGTACATTGATGAATATTCCTGGGAAGACAAAGGACACAGCCAACGCACAAAGAGATTTACGTGAGATGGGTATACGTAAAGAATTGCACTTGCAGACAAATGGTGCAACCACCAAGATGCCAGTTGCGGCGTACACTTTGACAAGAGATGAGAAGAACCAATTATGTGAGTGGCTGAAATGTGTAAAATTTCCTGATGGGTATGCGTCTAACATTGGTCGATGTGTGAACAAGCTTCCTGGCAGGATATCGGGAATGAAAAGCCATGATTGTCATGTTTTCTTACAGCGCTTACTTCCTGTTGCGATCCGTGGAAAATTAACGCCTGAAATAGAAAAAACATTGATTGAGATGAGTAATTTTTTTACGCAGTTGTGTGCTACGGACATTAAAAGTAGATATCTTGAAGCAAATGAAGGTCGACATTGTTGTGATTCTATGCAAGATGGAACAAATATTTACACCAGCATTTTTTGATGTTATGGTCCATCTAGCGGTTCACTTACCTCGAGAGGCTGAGCTTGGGGGACCGGTACAAAACCGTTGGATGTATCCAATGGAAAGGACACTTGGTAAACATAAGAGGAAGGTGCGAAACAAAGCGCGACCAGAGGCTTCAATTGCTGAGGCTTATTTAGTTGATGAGTGTTTGACGTTTTGCTCCATGTATCTTCGTGGGATTGAGACAAGATGGAGCCGTGAAGAGCGAAATGCTGACGGCTGTATGGAAGAAACGGAACAAGGCCTCGATGTGTTCTTTCAGCGAGTTCGACCATTGGGTGCGGCAAAATATATGACACTTGATGAGAACATTTTTGCGAGGGCTCGATGGTATGTACTTAGCAATTGTAAGGAAACAGCTTCATACTTGCAGTAAGTGTATAATTGTGGGTTCCTTATCCGATTCTCTTTTGTTTAATCATGACACTAGATGATTACTAACGACATACACTTTTCTACGCAGTGAACACTATCAGATGATCGAACGGGGAGGTGGCCATGACATTGAGAAGAAGCATGAGGCCACATTTGAGCGCTGGTTTCGAGATAATATATACAGTGGTGGGCGTAATGCAGAAAATGTCCCAGAACAATTATATCATCTTTCACTCGGGCCTGATCGTCAAGTTAGATCGTATAGAGGTTGCATTGTGAATGGGGTTAGGTTCCACACAAAAGAATGTGCAGAAACTCGTACTACCCAGAGTAGTGGTATTGTTGTGAAAGGTGGGTACAACACGTCAGACGATGAGTACTATGGTGAGTTGAAGAGCATTTTTGAGTTATGTTACCCTGGCCGAAATCGGGTGTATCTGTTTGAGTGCGATTGGTGGGACACTGGGAGTAATACGCGGGGAATAAGAAAGGAACAAGGTTTTACAATTGTGAATACCTCTCGTAAATGGTATGAGTCCGACCCGTTCATATTAGCATGCCAAGCTGCGCAAGTGTTTTACTTGAGTGATCCTAAATTGGGTGGCAGTTGGAAAGTAGCACAGATGCTGACCAATAGAAACACATACTATAATCCAACAGTGGTAGGGGAAGATAATGAGAATGGTGACCAAGGAACCAACAATGAGGTATACCAGGAAAATGAATGTGTTGGGGGTAATATTGCAATTGTTGAAAACTCTACTATGTTACGTAGAGATGATTCGACAATACCTATTGACGAATTATATGTGCAACTTGATGCAAGCATGTTCATTGACGATAACCCTTCGATTGAGGAGCACAATACTAACTCCGATAGTGAAGAAGAGTTAAGTAGCAACTATGACACAGAATCTGAGCACACAGAGAACTCTGAACACGAACAGTCATCCTCAAGCAACAATGATACAGACTATGATACAGAATGATCAAGTTGGAATTGGATTAACAAATTGTATGATGTGTTGCTACTCATATTTTATTTTTAGTTTTTCTTTTTCTACATATTGACCACTTATGTGCAATTAACTAAATTAAGTATATGAACAATTTTTTTTGTCCAAACCATATAGCATGCAATATTATGGTTATATGACTGATCCACATTTATTTTGTGTTGTTTGCAGATCTATCAGAACAACTACAAATGGTGATAGGGCAAAGCCAAGGGCGTGGCCGAGTCCAAGGTCGTGGTCAACTCCGAGGTCAAGGCCGAGGCCTGTGTCATGTTGAGGATCGTGATAGGCCGACTCTCGTTGATGTTGATGATGATATGGACATGCCATCACCGGTGACCCTCGATTCGGCGGAGGGCCATAGCCATTCTTCCCATGAGCGGTCTAATGACATACCCTCATCGGGAGTTGCACCCACTGCAAGCTGTAAGTGAATATAAAATCTTTTTCTTATTAGTTTGTTGCATACACTGTGCGAACTTCTTTTCCAGATACAACTAACTACGTTTTCATATTTTGATTAATAGCTAGCACGTCTGTTAGACGGCCAAGGGGTCAGAACAAGAATTCCAAGGTTAATGATATGATAGATAAGGATGGTCCGCTCAATTTGGAATTCAAGGATGAGTATGTCGTACCTGTGGGCGACAATTCCGGGGCGTGGTCGAGGATAATTTCTAAGATTGTCCTCGATCATTGCGACCTCCATTATCAGAGTTGGACCATGGTCCCAGATGAAATGGTGAAAAGATTGGAAGAACGAGTGAAGGTATAAATCTCATTGTGTATGTGTATTATGTCACTTGCTACAAATAATGTGACAAACTTTTGACCATTGTTTTCGTAATTACTATGTCTCAGGGTAAGTTCGTTTTGGATACGGAGCTACAGAAGCACAAGGATGCCTTAAAGCATCAACTAGGTAAGGCCTATAATAGGAAACGCTCCGCATTGCACCTCAAGAACTACCAAATTTATTTCAAAAATGTGGATAGCGATGATTTAGTAGCAGTGGCCAATGCTCAAGCCGAGGCGAGGGCCAATGTTCCAACTGGTATTTCTCCGGAACAATGGCCTGCTATATGTGATTCATTCGAAGTTGATATATGGAAGGTAAACACATCTTATTCAAATAGATAGTCAATTATTATTTCTAAGATTTGTATTCAGCTATAAAAAATGAAATTAATATGTTTTTTGATTGAATTTTTGTAGAAAAAATCTGAGCGAAATAAGAAAAACAGAGCAAAGATGGAAACAAATCATACCGCTGGCAGCACGACGTTCGTCAATATCATTCACAAGAAGGTAAGAATATATAGTGTTAGGCTTTTATAGTAATGTTCTTCAGTGTAACAGTTAATTATGTGTATTATGTGCAGGCAAAGAAAACTAATGCCGCACCCAATCCGATAGAAATATACAAGGACACGCACACTAACAAGGATGGGATATTTGTGAGTGAGTACGCTGAGAGTAAATATGTAAGTGAATGAAATGGGTACTCATGATGAATATGTCTAATGAACTTGCATGGCTTATTTAGTTGAGGTTTATATGGATTGTGCAGAATGAAATGGAATCAATAGCAGCAAACTCCGACAACACTAATGCCAGCCAAGAAGACATTTTCTTAAAGGTGCTAGGTGGACACCGCTCAGGACATGTCAGAGGAAAAGGTTGTGGTGCCAAACCTACCAAGTCAAATTCCTCATGCAACCAACAAAACCATGATGAATGCTTGGCTAAACAGCTAGAAACCGAAGAGAAACTAGCTGCTATGGAGGCATCATTTCAGGCCGAAATTAGGGAGTCAAAAGCATCACAAATTGCTATGGAGGCAACATTTCAGGCCGAAATTAAGGAGTCAAAAGCATCACAAGCTGCTATGGAGGCAGCATTTCAGGCCCAAATTAAGGAGTCAAAAGCATCTCAAGCTGCTATGCAAGCACAAATGGAAATGCTGCTAAAACATATAGGAGGGTAAAAGAATCTTGCCTATAACTTTTTTATTTTTTTATTTCACACACATATCAAGTAATTGTTAGAAAGATCATTGATTATGATATGAATTCTATTATTCCTAGGATTGGAGGGAGCTCTTATGGATCTCAAGCAAGCGGAAGCAACATTTGAAAGAGTTTTTGTTGTATTTAGTTTAAGACTTTGTTTTAATATTATTAAGATTTGTATTATAGGGTAAGAACTTTAAATAGTTTGAATGTTTAAGAACTTGGAGGGTGCTTTAGTTGTACTTTGTTGAAGAAGTTTTAAAATTACAAAGATTATAACAAATTTGGTTTGTGTTAGAAGGTAAGAACTTCAAACAGTTTTTTTGTTTAAGAACTTTGAGTTAGTGAACCTCTCTTGACATGTTTATCAAGTTGAGTAAACAATGCAAGAGAGTAATATTATATAACAATATTTCATTTTTAAGTGTATACAGGATGACATGAGTGGAAGATGTGCAAGGAGTTGTGGCGCTAAAGGACTCAAATAACAATGGGTAAGATATTTCAATCCCATTGTCATTCACTTGTTGGTGGGAAGTTAATTCCATTTAATACAAGTATATAACACTATTTTCTTTTTTTAGTGTATGTAGAATGGCTGGAGAGAAAGATAGGCAAGAAATTGTTGCACTAAAGGACTCAATTGATGGTAAGTTATTTCAAACCTATTGTCACTCACTTGTTGGTGGAAGTACTGTGAAATGTAGCGAGCGGGAGGCTTGCATGGAGTTATAAGGATGAGTAGAATGTGAATTGGAGTGTTTGGTTTTTGATTATATTTGTTTGTTGGTTTGCGTTTGTGACCTCATTAATCATATAAGCTTATGTTTGTGTTTGATTGTGGTAATTAAGGCCGACGATCTTTTTTTGTCTTACGTTATTTGTTTCAGGAAAAAAGAATTGCTTTTAGTCTTAGTTAATTCTTTTTTTTTTTTTTTTTTTTTAGTTTGTTCATATGAATGTTTGTTTCAGATCAGTGAGCTATACCCAGTTTGTAGTTAGATCTAACAACTAGTTTGACACCCCAAGAAGGTCTCATTTGGATGGTTTTTTTTTAAAATTTTTGTCTGTTTTCTGGTGAATTTTATTTTCAACATTTGTTTGTTCCACCGTTATGTGAGTTGCTCTTCTTTTTATAAGAATTTGCAAGCATGTAAATAGCAAATACTAGAAGCATTTGAATAAAAGATAGTGTTATTCCTTTGCTTGATGAGATGAAGTCCTTTATTATTTTTTGGACATAGTTTGTGCTCATAGGTGAGGACTCAAACCCTTCAATATATGTAAGGTTTGTTGCTCTTAGGGTCCACAATTCAAAGGCAAGCCTTGGATTGGGTGGTTTAGTTTGATTGACTTGGCATGAGTTTACTTTTGATTATAACCTTATTGTCCGGACGTCCCCAACATGTCATTATTTTGTGTTGTTGTTTCCCTCTTTTCACTTTTTGTTTCATGATAAGAAGTGAATCCTTGAATCCACTTGTCCTTCCATATGCAATGCTTGCACCAACTTGTTTTAATGGTTTAGCTATTATTCCTTTGCTTGATGAGATGAAGTCCTTTATTATTTTTTGGACATAGTTTGTGCTCATAGGTGAGGACTCAAACCCTTCAATATATGTAAGGTTTGTTGCTCTTAGGGTCCACAATTCAAAGGCAAGCCTTGGATTGGGTGGTTTAGTTTGATTGACTTGGCATGAGTTTACTTTTGATTATAACCTTATTGTCCGGACGTCCCCAACATGTCATTATTTTGTGTTGTTGTTTCCCTCTTTTCACTTTTTGTTTCATGATAAGAAGTGAATCCTTGAATCCACTTGTCCTTCCATATGCAATGCTTGCACCAACTTGTTTTAATGGTTTACCTATTATTCCTTTGCTTGATGAGATGAAGTCCTTTATTTTTTTTGGACATAGTTTGTGCTCATAGGTGAGGACTCAAACCCTTCAATATATGTAAGGTTTGTTGCTCTTAGGGTCCACAATTCAAAGGCAAGCCTTGGATTGGGTGGTTTAGTTTGATTGACTTGGCATGAGTTTACTTTTGATTATAACCTTATTGTCCGGACGTCCCCAACATGTCATTATTTTGTGTTGTTGTTTCCCTCTTTCACTTTTTGTTTCATGATAAGAAGTGAATCCTTGAATCCACTTGTCCTTCCATATGCAATGCTTGCACCAACTTGTTTTAATGGTTTACCTATTATTCCTTTGCTTGATGAGATGAAGTCCTTTATTATTTTTTGGACATAGTTTGTGCTCATAGGTGAGGACTCAAACCCTTCAATATATGTAAGGTTTGTTGCTCTTAGGGTCCACAATTCAAAGGCAAGCCTTGGATTGGGTGGTTTAGTTTGATTGACTTGGCATGAGTTTACTTTTGATTATAACCTTATTGTCCGGACGTCCCCAACATGTCATTATTTTGTGTTGTTGTTTCCCTCTTTCACTTTTTGTTTCATGATAAGAAGTGAATCCTTGAATCCACTTGTCCTTCCATATGCAATGCTTGCACCAACTTGTTTTAATGGTTTACCTATTATTCCTTTGTTTGATGAGATGAAGTCCTTTATTATTTTTTGGACATAGTTTGTGCTCATAGGTGAGGACTCAAACCCCTCAATATATGTAAGGTTTGTTGCTCTTAGGGTCCACAATTCAAAGGCAAGCCTTGGATTGGGTGGTTTAGTTTGATTGACTTGGCATGAGTTTACTTTTGATTATAACCTTATTGTCCGGACGTCCCCAACATGTCATTATTTTGTGTTGTTGTTTCCCTCTTTCACTTTTTGTTTCATGATAAGAAGTGAATCCTTGAATCCACTTGTCCTTCCATATGCAATGCTTGCACCAACTTGTTTTAATGGTTTACCTATTATTCCTTTGCTTGATGAGATGAAGTCCTTTATTATTTTTTGGACATAGTTTGTGCTCATAGGTGAGGACTCAAACCCTTCAATATATGTAAGGTTTGTTGCTCTTAGGGTCCACAATTCAAAGGCAAGCCTTGGATTGGGTGGTTTAGTTTGATTGACTTGGCATGAGTTTACTTTTGATTATAACCTTATTGTCCGGACGTCCCCAACATGTCATTATTTTGTGTTGTTGTTTCCCTCTTTTCACTTTTTGTTTCATGATAAGAAGTGAATCCTTGAATCCACTTGTCCTTCCATATGCAATGCTTGCACCAACTTGTTTTAATGGTTTACCTATTATTCCTTTGCTTGATGAGATGAAGTCCTTTATTATTTTTTGGACATAGTTTGTGCTCATAGGTGAAGACTCAAACCCTTCAATATATGTAAGGTTTGTTGTTCTTAGGGTCCACAATTCAAAGGCAAGCCTTGGATTGGGTGGTTTAGTTTGATTGACTTGGCATGAGTTTACTTTTGATTATAACCTTATTGTCTGAACGTCCCCAACATGTCATTATTTTGTGTTGTTGTTTCACTCTTTTCATTTCTTGTTTCATGATAAGAAGTGAATCCTTGAATCCACTTGTCCTTCCATATGCAATGCTTGCACCAACTTGTTTTAATGGTTTACCTATTATTCCTTTGCTTGATGAGATGAAGTCCTTTATTATTTTTTGGACATAGTTTGTGCTCATAGGTGAGACTCAAACCCTTCAATATATGTAAGGTTTGTTGCTCTTAGGGTCCACAATTCAAAGGCAAGCCTTGGATTGGGTGGTTTAGTTTGATTGACTTGGCATGAGTTTACTTTTGATTATAACCTTATTGTCCGGACGTCCCCAACATGTCATTATTTTGTGTTGTTGTTTCCCTCTTTTCACTTTTTGTTTCATGATAAGAAGTGAATCCTTGAATCCACTTGTCCTTCCATATGCAATGCTTGCACCAACTTGTTTTAATGGTTTACCTATTATTCCTTTGCTTGATGAGATGAAGTCCTTTATTTTTTTTTGGACATAGTTTGTGCTCATAGGTGAGGACTCAAACCCTTCAATATATGTAAGGTTTGTTGCTCTTAGGGTCCACAATTCAAAGGCAAGCCTTGGATTGGGTGGTTTAGTTTGATTGACTTGGCATGAGTTTACTTTTGATTATAACCTTATTGTCCGGACGTCCCCAACATGTCATTATTTTGTGTTGTTGTTTCCCTCTTTTCACTTTTTGTTTCATGATAAGAAGTGAATCCTTGAATCCACTTGTCCTTCCATATGCAATGCTTGCACCAACTTGTTTTAATGGTTTACCTATTATTCCTTTACTTGATGAGATGAAGTCCATTATTATTTTTTGGACATAATTTGTGCTCATAGGTGAGGACTCAAATCCTTCAATATATGTAAGGTTTGTTGCTCTTAGGGTCCACAATTCAAAGGCAAGCCTTGGATTGGGTGGTTTAGTTTGATTGACTTGGCATGAGTTTACTTTTGATTATAACCTTATTGTCCGGACGTCCCCAACATGTCATTATTTTGTGTTGTTGTTTCCCTCTTTTCACTTTTTGTTTCATGATAAGAAGTGAATCCTTGAATCCACTTGTCCTTTCATATATATGCAATGCTTGCACCAATTAACTTTAGTTATCTCGAGCGATTTGACTATAAATAGGCTTGATGTAATTCTCATAATTGTTATATAATAACATCTATTATAAGCAGGTCCTTTTTTTTTTTTTTTTTTTTTTAAATATCATTAGCGGCGACCTCAATGTCGCCGCTAATGATTTTTTTTATTTTTTTACGATTATCAATGTCGCCGCTATTGATAGTCAATAGCAGCGACCTATAACGTCGCCGCTATTGATTATCAATAGCAGCGACCTAGAAGGTGGCCGCTATTGATAGTCAATAGCAGCCACCCAGATGGTCGCCGCTATTGACCATCATCAGCGGCGACACTCGGCCCATTTCAAGCTTTTTTTGCGGCAACAAAAAAAGTCATTAGCGGCGACTAAAAGTCGCCGCTATTGACCCATCAATAGCGGCGACCCGAAATGTTGCCGCTATTGATCATCAGTGGCGGATTAATACCAGCAACTGAATAGCGGCCAAGTGTCGCCGCTATTGATCAATAGCGGCGACGTTTTGCTCATTAGCGGCGACTTTGGGTCGCCGCTAATGAGCAAATTTCTTGTAGTGAGATGTTCTTCCAATTAACTGCATTTTCTCTTGCTTTCATCATTATGTATCCTGGTGGATAAGCAAGCCTATAGTTTTTCTTCGTTGGATAATCATGTGGAATAATAAATATTGTCATAGCGTTTATACTTTTTGCTTTTTGGAGGACCTCTTTTAATATTAATTTTTACAATGGGAGAGAGAAAAAAAAAAAGAAAAGAAAAGAAAAAGGGAGGAGTATTACATCTCAGAATCAGAAGATATATGTGGCCCAACACAATTCATAAATGCAAGCTTCTTCAACTTACCTTCAAAAAGATTTTTTAAAAATAATTTTAGCTTTTGTCAATATATATGAAAATATTATAGATTCAAGTAATGTCTTTGGCTACACCTATAAGCTTTTTACACAATTAAATGTAACTCTTGGTAAAAGCCAATTATATTAGAAAATTTATGTGAATATGTATCATCATCTAAGCTTATAAAAAATAAAAAGTAAAAGAAGAGGTATCATCCAACATTCACACATTTAAATCAAAGCCTCGAGTTAAATGATATTTTGAAATAAATTATTGATTTAAAGGAAATGATAAGCATGCAATATTAGAATTCATAGAGTCATCATGTTATTCATTTATGAAGATGGATTATAAATTGTCAATGTTACAAATTAAAGTGACTTGTTAAAACAAAAACAAAAACAAACAAATGAATTATTACTGTTAGAATATTTTATATTATTGTCTTGCTTATCACGCTTAGCCTCTCGATATATAGAGACTTATGTAATCATCATAATAATATAGAAGAAATGTAGTCTATTATATGCTTCCGCTCCCTCTCTCTTCTCTCTCTCATTCTTCCGCTCCAATATATCAGAGATATATTTAACATGGTATTAGAGCTACTTTCTGTGGCCTCCAATAAACGTCTTTGACGTTTTCCATCGCTCCCTCCAGCGACCTCCCTTTTCCAGTCGTTGGCGCGCCGCCAAGCGGTTTTCCGCTCAAAATATTTTCCACGCCTTCAAGGCAGCCTCATCTGGAAAAATTTCTCCCAAATTCAAGCTTGCAAGGCACAGATCTATCGATTTGTGGAAGATCAACCGCCCACAACACTCCACCCGTAGCCATACTCCATCGGCAATTTCTCCAAGCGTCTCACGCACTGCCACCGTGACTTCTCTCAACCAATCAACCACCAAAAGTGGTGTCTCAGCCCCAGATCGATGGACCTATGGATTTTGAGCCTCTTCTAGCCATGCACGCACCCCACACGCGCCGCCTAGAGAAGCTGTTGAAATTTTGACCCCGCCATGTCCGCTGGATCAGCTTGGTCTTTAGACCATTCAACAGATCTGCCACTGGCCGTCCTAGAGTTGTCCATAAATCCACCATCGGACCTTTGATGCGCCGGTCGAAGCTCCTAGGTGTGGGCTTCGCGCGCCAAGACGTGATCGCTAGTGAAGGCGGGTGTACCATACGCGCCATACTCTACTTCTCTTTCCAGTAGCCACGTGGCAGCCTCTAAACGTGCCACGTCAACCTTAGATCTACGTCAGCCCTAGCCACATCATCTAGGCTCCAACCCAATCCAAAACCGGTTTCTAACCGTGTCATCATGTTCAAATTGGGTCCTCCAACCCAGGCCAAAACCGGTTCCTAACCGAGTCATTGGATTGTCAATTCTAGATCCATCCAAGGCATCTCCAACCCGATTCAAAATCGATTTATAATCGGGTCATCGTGTTCGAATCTCCAACCTGGTTTAGCTGAATAGGCCAACTGGGTCAAGCTGTCCAAACCGGTCCAACTTAGTCAACCCAGTCCACCGGGTTAGACCCGGTTCATATTATTTTGGATCAATCATATTCAATAGTTCATGAGTTATGGCTAAATCTTGGCCCATATAATCAGCCCAATATAGCCTATAAGGCTGTCATCCAAGTTCAAGCCCAACATTTTGGGCCCAATTGCTTCCATCAGCCACTAGCAGCCAACTGCCACTGCCTCCTCTATCGATTGCCATCAGCCGACCAACTCCGGCCACCACTCCGGCGACCCCAAAAAAAAAAAAAAATCATTTTTGTTTTCCTTTCTTTTTACACCTTGAGTTTGGGGGGGATGTTAGAATATTTTATATTATTGTTTTTCCTATTAGGATTTATTCCTTACTTAGGGTTTCTTTAATATCCCTCTTAGCCTCTCTATATATATAGAGGCTTATGTAATCATCATAATAATATAAAAGAGATGTAGTTTATTATATGATTCCGTTTTCTCTCTTTTCTCTCTGTCCTTCTTCCGCTCCAATATATTATAGACACATTTAATAATTACAATTATAAAGAGACATTTGAACAAAGGAATCACTTTTATATATATATATATATATAGTTCTAGCCATTCTCTTGCTCTCATATTTTGATTTCCTTCTCCTCTATCACTTACTTCTGTAAGTTCTATCACTTACTTTTGTAAGATATTTTATCAATCAAGGGGAAAGACATGAGAATTGAGTGGCAATAAGAGTATTAGGAGGAGGGGGAGGTGGAATAGAGGACTTGGGTTTCAAAACAGGATTAATCTTTTCCTTGCCATTTTTGCTGGCCATTGTGGCACTGCAAAAATTCACGAGTAAGAAAATCAGGAATTGAATTATTAGATCCTTTAATATATTCAATATCAAAATTAAAAACACTTAAAATGGCTTGCCATATGGCAAAAATATGTTTTGATGCAATGTTTTCAACATCTTTTTTCAAAATATATTTACCAGATTTACAATCAATGCGTAAAAAAAAATTTTGGTTAAGCAAATCAGACTAGAATTTAGTAATGCATAAAACAACAAAAAGAATTTCTTTCTTAATAGTACTATAATTAATTTGCGCATTATTCCAGGATCTAGAATGAAATCGAACGATTTGTTCGGGAGATTCTAGGGAAGATCCTGGGGAAACAAGCTGTTTGAGAATACCTCCAAATCCAATGTCAGAGGCGTCAGTATCAACAATTTTGAAAGAATTATCAGAAGGGATGCCTAAGCAAGGGAGAGTTTTAACATGAAGCTTAATCTCTTTGACAAGAGAAGTATGAATATCAGACCAAGGGGGAGGATTATTCTGCAACCTGTCAAACAAAGGTTTGTAATGCTTTCGCAAATCTTTGTAGAAATCAGTAATATAATTCAGAGAACCAAGAAATCTTTGAAGTTTGGATTTTTCAGTGATAATATTAGGAAATTCGTCAGCAAATTGGATAGCCCTGTCAATAGGACGAATCTGACCTTTAGAGATGTCAAATCCAAGAAATCTAATCTTATCTTGGAAGAGTTTAATCTTTTTGGCTGAAACAACAAGCTTGTTATATTTGATGGTTTCTAGAAATGATTTCAAATGTTTCCAGTGTTCATCAATGGACTTTGAGAAGACAAGAACGTCATCAATATAAGCAATAGTGAAATGGCTGAAAGGATTGAAAATATCGTTCATGATATTCTGAAATTCACTAGGGGCATTCTTTAAACCAAAAGGCATAACACTCCATTCACACACAAAATCACAAAATCACTCACTGGGTATCGACTTACAGAATCTCATCCTAGGTATTCACTCACAAGGCAAACTTCCTAAGTATGTCCTTCCTAGACGCAAAACTATCCACACATACTCTTGGCCTAACACATAGCTGAAACCAAAACTATTCACACATACCCTTGGCCTAGCCCACAGCTTCTTCTTCACGCCCTAACACGCCAACCCAGGCTTTCAACGGGACTTACAGATACCTCGCAAACTGTAGTGACGGGGTGGTGAACTACCGTTTCTTACAACTGTACTGACGGGGTGGTGGACTACCGTTCAACACCTAAGAGCTCTACACAGAGAAAGGTTAACAGGGAGTAAGGACTAAGAAAGATCAAAAGCAAGATGATACACAGAGAGGTCAAGTGGGAGCAGGGTGTACATCAAGGCAGCAAAGAGATCGCAACTCTTATGGCTCTGATACCAACAACGGAGGAGAAGGAAGCGCAGTATGCATAAAGATGCAGGGAATATGAGAGAGTGATGTACATGCAAAAGATAATTTAAATCAAAGCAGTAAAACCAGCTATGAGGCGGTAATGACAGTAGTATAATCAAATTAAAGAACTGAAATTAAAATAGTTGAGAAGCTGAAATCAAAACTTGATATCAGATTGATAAAATATCTTACAAAAGTAAGTGATAGAACTTACAGAAGTAAGTGATATAGGAGAAGGAAATCAAAATATAAGAGCAAGGGAATGGCTAGAAGTAATGGGTATTAGATTATCCAAAAAGAGCTTCTGCCTTACAATGGGGAGAGGGGAGCCGTTATATAGACAAATTACAATGAATAAAACAAAATACAATCACAAGGTAAATAGTAAAAGCAGATTCTGTATTAATGCGGTCAAAAGTAAACAGTGGAAAGTATGCGCACTGTAGAGTCGGCGCCAATCAGAAATAGTAAAAGTCTTCAATCTGAAACAGTAACTGTCGGCATTGTAGTGTCGGCAGATAAGACATCAATAGTAATAGTAATTCGCTGTCGTCATGAACAGTGAATGTGAACAGTAATCCTGCACATTGTGTTGGCAGCAGTAGTGAACAGTAAATAGTACTTTTGTACAGTACTCTTCAAATAGTATTCTGAGAACCAGCCGTTATGAGCCAGTCTGAAATCTGAAAATCAAGAGCCGTCATGAGGCCATTCTGAAGTCTGGAGGAAAGGCTGTTAAGAGCCAAACTGAAATCTTCTGAGAACTGAAAGTCGTTACTTGGCCAAATAATCATAAATCTTCAATCCCTGGGTAGGGATAATAATCTTGTGAATCTTCGAAATATGGGGGAATCTAGACAAGTTTTTCAGATGATGATTCAGAATTTTCTTCATCATCATCATCAGAATTATCATCAAGAGCAGCAAGGAGAGCTTTAATCCGTTCTTTCTTCTTGGAAGACTTCTTCTTTGAAGAACTGGATGAAGTAGTAGGGGAAGAAACAGGGGGTTCAATCTTTTCTTTCTCCGGAGTGGCGAAAGAACTGGGAGTTATTAAAAGAGGGGATTTAATCTGGGGCAAGGTAGGAACCTTAGGGGCTTGGGCTAATTCTTTAACGGAAATGACAATGGAATCAACTAGTGAGCATTTATCCCACTACTTGACATACCAATGTTGTTGAATCTTGTCTTCTGAAAAGAGATATTGTCATTTCAGAATCCAGGGAATTTTGAATTTTTTAACAAAATATAGCATTGGGGAAAACTTGGAACCATAATTATCAAGTTTATAATTATTCTTGAAAATCTGGAAGGCTTCAATTAATTTGAGGGGGAGAATATCAGGAAGAATGCCAAATTGCATCCACCATCAAGAGTACCAAAGAGGGAGAATTCCATAAAATTTTTTGTCAAAATTGATAAACCAAGAATGATCAAAATTCGAGGTTTGATAGAGCATAAACTTGAACCAAGCTTCAACACAATCATAATAAGTAAAAGGAATGTTTAATCCGTTAAGGGATTTTGGAGTAGAGGGATGATCTCCCCAATCTTTTTCCAAAATAATTCGTTTAAAATAAACGCTATGGAAAAGTAACTTATGGGGATTAATTTTGCAAAAAATAGGTTTGAAAAAGACAGAGTCAGTCTGTCGTAAAATACTAGAATAGTAAACCAAATTCTTGTAGGGATGTTCAGGAATCCAGTGGAAATTAGGAGGAAAATAGGATAGGGCAATATCTCTAGCAGATTTAGAAGAAGAAGCACGATTTAATTCAATGAAAAATAAATTCTGGGAATATGGAAGATTCATGTAGGCAGACGTTTTATCATACCTTATGAAAGGACCTCGGGGTTTTTGAGAATTATCAGAAAAAGGATCATATGGAGAAGCAAGGGTACTTGAATATGAAACCTGAGAATCGGGATTAAAGGGAGAAAATCTGTTGGTTATAGCAACAGAAGAAATGGGTAGAGAAGTAGCAAGATTAGACTCTGATTTTAAGGTCAGAGCCTTAGAATCAACTTTTTTCTTGTCTTTTTTGCTTGCCATGGTGGCACTGCAAAATTTGATGAGCCCAATTGAAGATTTTTCCAGATTCCCCCATATTTCGAAGATTCACAAGATTATTATCCCTACCCAGGGATTGAAGATTTATGATTATTTGGCATCGTAATGGCTTTCGGTTCTCAGAAGATTTCAGTTTGGCTCTTAACAGCCTTTCCTCCAAACTTCAGAATGGCCTCATGACGACTCCTGATTTTCAGATTTCAGACTGGCTCATAACGGCTGGTTCTCAGAATACTATTTGAAGAGTACTGTACAAAAGTACTGTTCACTACTGCTGCTGACACACTGTGCAGGATTACTGTTCACATTCACTGTTCATGACGACATCGAATTACTGTTACTATTGATGTCTTATCTGCCGACACTACAGTGCCGACAGTTACTGTTTCAGATTGAAGACTTTTACTGTTCCTGATTGGCGCTGACTCTACCGTGCGCATACTTTCCACTATTTACTTTTGACCGCATTAATGCGGAATCTACTTTTACTATTTACCTTGTGATTGTATTTTGTTTTATTCATTGTAATTTGCCTATATAACGGCTCCCCTCTTCCCATTGTAAGGCAGAAGCTCTTTTGGGATAATCTAATACCCATCACTTTTAGCCATTCCCTTGCTCTCATATTTTGATTTCCTTCTCCTTTATTACTTACTTCTGTGAGTTCTATCACTTACTTTTGTAAGATATTTTATCAATCTTATATCAAGTTTTGATTTCAGCTTCTCAACTATTTTAATTTCAGTTCTTTAATTTGATTATACTACTGTCATTACCGCCTCATGGCTGGTTTTACTGCTTTGATTTAAATTATCTTTTGCATGTACATCACTCTCCCCTATTCCCTGCATCTTTATGCATACTGCGCTTCCTTCCCCTCCGTTGTTGGTATCAGAGCCATAAGAGTTGCGATCTCTTTGCTGCCTTGATGTACACCCTAATCCCACTTGACCTCCCTGTGTATCATCTTTCTTTTGATCTTTCTGAGTCCTTACATCACTGCAAAATTTGATGAGGAAAGACATTAGAAACAAAGTGATTAAAGTTTTAAACATAATAATTGAAAATTTTAATATGAAGAATAATGTCAAAATCATGTTTTGATGCAGTATTTTAAAATTAGAAATAGTAATATGCGCCAAGATCTAGGAATTGGAATGAACAAAGAATTCTGGGAAAACATGATTGTTAAAGGGGTATTTAAGCAAGATAGGGTTATAATGGGATTAGGTTTCTTTTCACAATCTAACTCTAAATCTAAGGACTGTCTAAACCTTATATCTAATTTATTAACACCAATTTCAAATTTGGAAGCAAAATGAATTTGAATATTAATACCGAATTTAATAGTCGAAACACCAATCTCATCAACAGAGAATGGATAAAGCAAGGCAAGGAAAGGCATTCCAAGAATTACCCTTTCATTCACATTTTTGACAAGAGCAGCAGGTATATGAAAACGAATATCATTCTGACAAACATAAACATTATTTAATTCATGATTGATGTGCAACTTGTTTCCACTTGCAGAGTTCATTTTCTGGGTGGATTTTTCAAAATATTTACTTGGAATAAATCCTTCTTGAATGCAATTCAAGTCAGAACCAGAATCAATTAAAGTAATGACATCAAAAGCATAGTCAGGAGAAATGGTAGTATGAACTTTTGAATACCATCTTGGAGGAACAATTTTATTAATCATACAAACAATCTTAACATCATTAGAAAGAGGCTTATAGCTGAATTCAGCTTCATCATCATGCTCAGGCTTGTTAACATCTTCATTACCAGAGTTACGTTATGGAAAATATTGTTCAAGATTTAAAAGCAAAAGCTTTTGTTGTAAATCTTTGTTCTCAGTTTTAAGAATATGCAAGTCATTTTGCAAGTCAGCAATATCTTTTTTTATGTTACCAATCTCATGCTACAAATCTGAGATAGTAACTACCTTGGATTTTTGTTTTCAAAATCGTTTCAAGGTATCTTCAAGAGAGATTTTAGTGCCAACAGGTTTTTCAAAGTCTTTAGTCATGAGTTTCTTAAGTCTTTTAAGATACTCTTCTTTTAAATCAGGATCTTCAATTTTCGAAATCAAAGTAAGAAATAAATCTTCTTGTTCTTCTGATTTGGTCAGAACCGAACAAGTTTTTAGATTGTAGTAAGAATCAGCATAACCAAATTTAACACAATTTCCAAAAATATCAGAAGCAGAGTGATAATCAGAATCAGAGGAAGATAGAAAATAATTATCAGAAGAATAATCAGAAAAATCTTTGTTTTGAAAAATTCTAAAAATTTTTGCTTTATTATCGTCATTGATATCTAAAGCATTAATCTCTTTTTTAATCTTTTTGGGAGGTTTAAGGCACTTATCAGCATAGTGTCCTGTTTCTCCACAATTGAAATATTTATTCTTTGAAAAATATTTTTCAAATTTAGAATCTTTACCTTTTTTAGGATTTTTTGAAAAGTTAGGTTTATTAAATTTTCTTTCCTTATGACTATTGTAATATGGAGGGGGTGATTTCATGAAAACTTTGCCAGATTTCTTCCTATGCGTTCGGGAGGGAGCAATAGGAGGTAATCCGAACTGTTCACAGAAATTTCCCATTTCATACTTTGCTTTCTTGGCGTTCTTAAGCTGTTGTCTGATCATTTTCTGATCAATACACATCTTAATACCAAGTTTCTTGACATTAGAGAATAAATCTCCATAAGTCAAGTTCTCATAATCAATAAGACCAGTATCAGAATTAATCAATTCATCTTTAACTTTGTGAGCAAATAATGAAGGTAATCCATCAATAAACTTTTCTTTCTAATAAGATTTTTGGCTGTCAGTTCTAACCAAAACACGGGAAAGAAAAACATCTTGATACCATCTATAGTCAAACATAGTAGGGCATCGAAGATTATTCAAGTAATCAGAAATACGAGAAGTAACATTAGAAGGAATACCAACAAAATGTTTAATAATTGTATAAATCAAAGTATTAACACCATCAGGTTCACCCATACCAATTTGTTCATTAAAAATTGGTATGCTTTCTTCATCACTCTTTATTGCTTTCCTGATTTGGTTTCTTCTCAGTTCAGTGAGATAATTATCCCACAAATTTCTAAGAGTACCAGAAAAACCAGTAGCAAGTAAATCCACAATATCAACTTGGCTTTTATTGTGATTAGTGAGATAGGCATTAGCAACCATGGGCATATGTGTAACCCTGATTTGAAACTCAAAGGAATTTCTACCGATTCCCAAGTTTTTTCTGCTTTTTACTCTACTAGAAATCATCCTCCAACGGATGACAAAGGTGGATCTGTTTCTCCTTCTGCTTCTGATTTTAATGCTCATCTTCCCACTGCTCCTCCTCTTCCCACTGCTCCTCCTCATCAGTGTAATGTTCTTACTGCTCCGATTAAAGATTTCTTTTATATCATTGATTAGCCAGCTTTGCATAAAGATTTTAATTCTTCTGAAAATCGTGATTTACGGCATGCTTACCGTGCCAAATATTCTGAAAAAGGAACAAAATCTCATTAAGGTCAAATGGGCCCAGATGATGATTAAGTCCCAAAAACATATTTTATTTTTTGATTATCTTCAAAAACATTTCCCTGTCGATAATGTTTTGATATCAACAATTAGATCGAATTGAAGAGAAAATCTCCTCTCCCTGTTTTGATTTGAAAATTTCTTCCATTTCTTCTAAAATTGAAAAACCTTTGATTTTTCTTCCTGATTTAAAGAAATCTTCTGGTTTGAAAACTACTTCTCAAATGAACCTTGAGAAAGTTAATCAATTGCTTTCTGAATTAACTGAGTTGAAAACTTCTCGTACCAGTACTTCTGGATAGAATTTTGCCATAAAAAGAACTTCCTATTCTGATTCTGAAACTTCTCATGATTCTACTGATTCTGATATTAAAATTCTTGAAGAAAACTTCGGCCAGATTGATTTGGAGCCAAAACTCCAAAGGATCTTTGACGGATCCAGATCTTTCAAACGTACAAAGAATTTTTATCCTAATCCTCCTGATTTACAAAATATCAGTACTTGTTCTGTTCTGACTAAATTCGAAGGACAAGATAATACTGAAATCTTTCCTGAAAATACTTTGGAAAGAGTTTCAAAACAAAAATCCAAAGTAGTTACCATCTCAGATTTGCAACATGAGATTAGTAACACCAAGAAAGATATTGTTGATCTAAAAAAGAATAAGCCCATACCTATTTCTGATAATGTTAATATTGTCAAATTAATTAACAAAGTTATTCCTCCCAAATGGTATTCTAAAGTGCATATCATTGTTTCCCCAGATTTTACCCTTAATGTTATTGCATTAATTGATTCTGGTGCTGATTTGAATTGCATCCAAGAAGGACTTATTCTCAGCAAATATTTGAAAAATCCACAGAACGGTTGAATTCAGCCAGTGGAGACAAATTGCATATTAAGTATGAGCTGAATAATGTTCATGTTTGCCAAAATAATGTTTGCTTCCATATTCATGCTGTTCTTGTCAAGAATATGACTGATAAAGTAATTCTTAGTCTTCCATTTATTGCCATGCTCTATCCCTTGACTGTTGATGATACTGGTGTTACAACTGTTAAAATGAGATTTGAAGTAAAATTTCATTTTGCTTCCAAATTTGATATTGATGACAGTTGCTTGAATTTGATTTCTGCCAAGCATAAACAACTCAATTTTCTTAAACAAGAATTAAGATTGCTAAACAGCTTTCTGACAAGCTTTTGCAATCAAAGATTTCTGCTTTCAATACTCTGATTATTGATTCTGTTTGCTCTGAACTTCCTAATGCGTTTTGGCATAGGAAAAAGCACATTGTTTCTTTATCTTATGTTGAAGATTTTTCTGAAAACAAAATTCCAACTACAGCTAGGCCTATTCAAATGAATGCCGACACTTTAGAATTTTGCCAAAAAGAAATTGCTGATTTACTTACTAAGGGAATTATTCGTAAGAGTAAATCTCCTTGGTCCTGTGTTGCTTTTTATGTTATGAAAAATGCTAACGAGGTGCTCCAAGGTTGGTTATCAACTACAAGCCCCTCAATGATGTTAAAAGTTAGTTATATATGCAGAATAACTAAAAATGATCATTTTTATATAAATTCTCAAATTACCTGAATAACCCTTTATTCATTGAAAATCCCAATAATCATACTAGAATTCATAATCGTTTATAAAATAAAAGTGGCAAATGGTTTTTTTTTTTTTGTACAAAATGTGTTCGACAATATGCTTGTTGTCGCGATTTTTGTTTTATCGGCCACAATACGTTGTTGCAACATCCAAATTTTATGAGGAGTACAAATAATTTTCATGGTAATTTTAGCTTTGAGACATTTGTATGTATTAAAATTTTAGTTTATATATATATATTAGAGTGATTATAGTTGATGTGATTACTCTTAGTAAATGATCTAGCTAGTTGAAATGATTAATCTCGATAGAATAAAAGAAAATTATTATGTTTCCACGGCTTAATATATTCTCTTTTTGAGGAGTACATTTCCATTGATCTTATTATTTGGGAGAATTAGACAGGAATGTGCATTGAGGAGTTAATTATCAATTAATTAATTATTATCGGGACTTTACAACTACGTATGTCGACGAGGGGTCTAAGGCTTGGAACTGGATCCTCTCCATTTTAAATAAACTAGTTAGAGAGTATTGAGTTAGTTATATTTGATGAGTATTTTTTTTATCATTTTACTTTTTGAGGAAATAAAAATACCCTTAAAATATAACTAACGAGATATTCTCATGTTTAAATAAAACGAAGAAGATACTAATTCCTAAGGCTTCCCTTAATTATGACAAAGCCGACATTTGAGTAATGGAGGGCAGACCAAGGAGCTAGACTTATAGATGACAGAGCAATACCTCTCATGGAGACGCGGGGTGGAGATCCACCATGACCAGGCAAAGGGTCGGGGTGGAAACCCACCCACTACATGCCCCTCGCAGAGGGGGAGACCCACCTCTTCCCTTCCGTGAAAGGGTGGTGAAAGCCAGCCTTTAAAAAAATCCTTGTATTTTATTTTCTTCGTGGTTTGGTTTCTTTTATGTTTTGAAAAACTTTGAATTTTTTTTTTTTTTTTTTTTTTTTAGCTTTAAGCTCCAAACAAATACTTTTTATTTTTTTATTTTTTCATTTTTTCTTTTATGTTTTGATGGTACTGTTCAATTTGTCCAACAAAAAAAAAAAAAAAAACTTTTATGAACCCCAAAGAAAATACTTTGTTGGCTCTCATTTAATGCGCTTCTCAATTTTCACTTTTTCAAAAGCTATTCTCCAAATCCAAAATTTTTTTTTTTTTGGTGGATATTTGCGGTGCGCATATATATATACAGTGGCGGAGAGAAGAGGGGGCGACCTGGGGGCGGTCGCCCCTGGTAAAAAAAAAAAAAAAAAAAAATTTAAAATATATTTCTGGCCGAATTGTCTACTGCCCCAGGTAACAAATTTTGAAAAGTAAAAAAACTCCTGCAGCTATTTTGGTTTCTTGGTTTCACATTTAAAAAAAAAAAAGTGTCAAGAAATTTAATGTTTATTTATCAATATTTGGCACTTTCTTGTCATCCCAACCAAGTAAGTTGAGAGTAAAGTTTATAATTAAAGCCATTAACGCTTTAATTTGTCTTGATTATGACAGCGCCCTTAATTTGTCTCGGTTATAATTTAAACTTTTTAATTGAGATATATCTCTCATTTTCATCATTTTGTTTATCTTATTTGAAAACAATATTGTTATTTATTATTATTTTTTTTTGGTGTGTTTTATATAGTACTTTGGGATTTTGTCAAGCATCAACGAGTTTCAAAAGATTATTGCCAATCTTAGATTTGTTCTTTTTATTAATTCATTTTAGGCTAATAGCTATCGGAATATGCTAATAATTTTATTATAATATCATTAGAGTATGAGAAGTAAACAATTATTAAAACAATATTTCGTAACAAAATGGAAGATGAATTTCTTAAAGATAATTTACTTCTCTATATTGAAAGGGGAATTGCTGAAAGCTTCGATTCAGATTTAATACTTGATGATTTTGTTTCTCTAAAACCGTATAGAATGCAATTTTAAGCACTTCGTATTTTGTATTTTCCTTTACTATTGTATTAGTGCCTACATGGTAACTAATATATCAATTTAGCATATAAATATGCCTTTTGTGATACATATATTGTGGTATAATTTTTTTTTTTTTATTGTATTTACCATATTATGATAAAAATATAATATATAAAGAGAAAAAAAAATTATTTATCATTATATTTTATTATTTTATTGACGCCCCCGGTAAAATGAACTCCTAAATCCGCCACTGTATATATATATAGTGGAGGTATATATATTATAAAATGATAAACATGGATCTCAATATCAAAATTATTGAAACTCTACGATCTAAACACGCATTACAAAAAACTTAATGTAGTCTTAATCTACCCATATATTGTCTAATAACTTAAACAACTCAAAAAAAAAAATACAATCTTGGGGTCAGTAATTCCCATAACCATAATTCAGACACAAAATCAAGTGAAAGTATTTCTACTTCTTTATTTTTATAACTCAAGATAGTCATACATAAAAACGAGCAAGAAAATTAGGAGTTGTTATCCGATCCATACAATTCAAGTATTCAATATCTCCCTCAGCTATATACGATGCCATATTAGTCACCCTAAAACCGCAATACAAAATTCAATAAGTGAGCGAGACAAGCTTGATGCATATAAATTAGATAGCAAGGTGAATAGATAAGTAATGTGGTGGAGATAAAAATAAAAAGAAAAAAAATTACATTTGACCCCCTTAAATTTACATCTTTTTCACAAATTAAGACACCTTCAAACTTCAATTTTCGGCATTTGACACATTCAAAGCTACAATTTTTTATTTTTTATTTTTTCATTTACACCCTCCTTTAAATTGTAATCATTAGAATGGACAAAAAGTTTACATAAGATGGGCACATTCAATTTTTTAAAGATGAAATGCCCGAATTTTCCTTTTGTCAAAAAAAAGAAAAGAAAAGAAAAGAAAAGAAAGTAAAGGTTATAGAAGAGTAATTTTGTATTTGAAGTCAAAATTTGAAAACTGATAATGAACCTTCCATTGCTATTATAGAACTGTATAAAAATGATAAAGTGTTCATTTACAATGTATGAGAAAACAGTTTCGCATATATTATGGAGCATCTTCATCGTACGTGTGTATTCATATTGTGAAAAAGAGAGAGCTAGAGAAGTAGTTGAGAACCTCTTACCAAATGTGGAGCTCATCAATTCTAGTTATAGATATTTTGATCCGTCTTTCCTTTATAGCAAGTCGCTATACAATGGCTAAAATATTTGAATGTCAAACAACACTCATAAAAGCACTTCCTATGAGCTTTGAGAAGGCTGATGGGATAATCTTTAGGATGCATTGGATCCTCAAAAAGGCATTGAAGAAGATATTTAGCAATCAAATTCGGTGCTTTATGCTTTTCAAGTGTGCTTTCAATGCAACGATCTATATAACTCGTATCCTCATTATCAAGTTGGAAGAGCTGAAGGCTGGTTGGTAGTGCAGCAGGAGCGGGAGAGAGAGGTGCAGGGTTATTAGCATGCACTTCGAGTATCATGAGGTTAATCAACCCCATAATCACCAACATAAATTTTATCATACTTTTTATGGACATCATATTTCTCTCACTTTAGAAATTCTCTTATTTGGACATCATTACTCAAGCTATTTATTGAGTTGAAATGTTTGAACAATTAAATAGCTTGACACCTTGAAAACACAAACATCTTACTTAAAAAGAGTTTATTTATTTATTTATTTATTATGAACTGTACGCTGAAATATGAATGTATTCTAGTAAAATAGCTCTTGGTTGGGTTGGAACATAACTATATTAGGAAACTTACGTAAAAGAATATGTGAAGAGGTATCATACTCATAGAATATAAAAAAAAGAAAAGAAAATAAAAGAATAAGGTATCATCAAATATTCATGACATATTAGATCAAAGCCTCCAATAAAATATAATTTTGAAAGAAATTATGGGTTTAAAAGAAGTGGTAATTTATAAGTATGCAATATTTGAGTGCATAGAGTCATCATGCTATTTATTTATGTAAATAGGATTATAACTGGTGAATGTTACGAATTGAAGTGACTCAAAGTACCTTTATAACCTCTATTCATTTAAATTCCCATTGATCAATGATCACATACACTATAGAATTCATAATCTTTCATAAAATAAAAGCGGCACCATTTTTTCAACTGTTTTTCCTTTACACATACTAACGGTCGCTTCGTTATATTTAAAAAATTAATGATCTTTATAAAGAAAAGATTAACAACATAATGTTTCCTTCCATATGCTAACTCTATATATATATATTAATTTCTTGTGATTATGTGATAGGTGGATCCTGTATGCTAAAATGGTATAGTGCTTCTATAACTAATACAAAATTGTATTTCGATTTTAACGAATGTCATTGAAAACAACATCGCTGCTCCGTATTGCTTGTCGCTAGTACAAACTAGTGCGTCGATTTTGCCAAATCGTCTTTGGGTTTCTAGTAGCTAGCAGCCTCTAGATTTTTCAAGTACTTGTTATGCATACATGCAATCCAATTATTCAAGATTTCATTCTTCGACCAACAATGCCATCTTATACAACCTGAAACCACCAATACAAATTCAAAAAGTGAGACACGCTAGATGACAAGGAAAATGGGCAAAAATTTGTAATGTGGTAGAGAATATAAATAAAGGGTTAATAACTTTTTTAGTACCTGTGTTATCAGTTTTTTATTTTTTTTTTCCCTAGGTTTCCAAAATAGTTAGAAATGGTACCTGACTTATGGGAAAAGACAAAATTAATACATCCATTAGATTTCGTGAGAAAAAAATTAACGATCTGCCACAGGTCACTCCCAAAATATGCCATGTGTCCTTAACAAAATAATAATAATAATAATAATAATAAATCATAAAAATAATTAAAAATTAAAAAAAAAAAACTTAAAAAAAAGGAAAAATTTGGGGGTGGTTCGGCCACCCCTCATTTTTTTTTTTTAAAAAAATTTTTAATTTTTAATTTTATTTTAGGTTTAGTTTTATTATTGTTATTATTATTATTTTTTTTTAATTTTTAGTATACATGGCATTTTTATATGGTGACACGTGTGACGGAGGGTAACAGAAACTAACAGAAGTATCAATTTCGTCTTTTCTCATTGGTCAGGTACCATTTCTGACTATTTTGAAAACCTAGGGGAAAAAAAATAAAAAACTGCAAACCTAGGTACTAAAAAGTTTAATAACCCATAAATCAAAAAAGGAAAAATCACACTTGATAGTAGCTTAAATATGCACGTTTTCTTTGATTAAGGTAAGTATTATCGTTATTTTTATACCAATTTTTGCATTTTATATTTAAATGTGAAATATTGTTTAATCTAATTTTGAGTTTAAATGATGTATTAATGCAATAAATGATATTGTACAATAAAAATGGTTGAATTTTGGCCTTTTTATGTAAAAACATTTCCCGTGTGAATCACAAGTGCAACTTTTCATACACTTTAATCAAAAAATTTAACTGTATGTAAATTTTAATGAAACATAGTTTGAATGAGCTAAGTAGCATAAATGATTATTTGATCTTTCTGCCAAAAAAAAGATAAAGAAAAAAAGAAAGAAAGAAAAGAAAGTGTCAGTTTAAGGATATTAAACAAAATTTTATGAAAAAAGAAAAAGAAAAAAGAAGCTTATAGTGAACCACCTATTACTATCCTAGAAATGTATAAAAATGTTAAAGTATTTATCTACAATATATGAGAAAATGTTTTCACATATATTGTGGAACATATATCTTCTTCATAAGTGTGTATTTATATTTGTGAAGAGAGAGCCGGAGAAGTAGTTGAGAACCTCTTACTAAATTTGGAGCCCATTGATATTTAATGCTTCTTCATTTTCTCTTTATAGCAGTCTACTATACAGCATACATGATCAATGCCACTAAGTTTCCTTGTCAAAAAACAATGAAGATACCACTCTATCCAAGCACGCTCAAAGCTGATGGGATAATTTTTAGGATGCATTGGGCCATTAAAAAGGCATTTTACAAGATATTTCGTTGCATAATACATTTCTTTATTTGTAAGTGTATGTTCAATGCAACAATCGATATAACTCATATCATGATTATCAAGTTGGAAAAGATAAAGTTTGGTTGGTAGTTCAGTGAGAGCGAGAGAGAAAGGGGTATTGTCATTAGCATGCACTTTGAGTATTATGAGGATAATCAACTCCATCACCACCAACATAAATTTTATTATACTTTTTATAGACGTACATCATATTTCTCTCACTTTAAAAGTTCTCTTAATTGGGCAATAATACTGAAGCTATTTATTTAGAACAAATCCTTGAACCGTTATAACAATTAAATAGCTTGAAACCCTTGAACAATAAACTTCTTATTTATTTATTTTTTTAATTTATTTTTTTTAAGAATTGTAGCTTTAGAAAATATGAAATTATTTTAGTAAAATAACTTTTGGTTCAAGTAACGTCTTCGGTTAGGATCATAAAGTTTTATAAGAGTTTTTTACACAATTAGTGTGTGACTCTTGGTAAAAGTCAGTTATATTAGAAAACATATATAAAAGAACATGTGAAGAGGTAACATCATCCAAGCTCAGAGAAAAATAAAAAATAAAAAATAAAAAATAAAAAAGAGAAGAGGTATCATCCAATATTAAGAAAATAATAGATGAAAGTCTCTAGTTAAATAGTATTTTGAAAGAATTTATTGGGTTAAAATATATGGTAGGTGTGCAATGTTTGAGTGCATAGAGTCTTCATACAATTCATCATATATTATATATAATAGTAGAAACCTTTCGACCTACCCCCATTTGCACACCTACCATATCATCACAATATATATATATATATATATATATATATATATATATATTCTTGGAAGCCATTTTCTCTGAAATGTTTTTTGTCGAAAATATTTTTATATGCCAATTACACACGGAAAATTATTTTTTATTTTTTTTCCAATAAGGTCCCTACCAGGTCCTGTCCGGGACTTGTTCGGGACCCAACCGTGACCTGCCCAGGACCCCGCTGGGACTTGATCGGTACTTGTCCGAAACCTTGCCGAGACCTGCCCGGCACTTGACTGGGACCTGCCTGGGACTTGCCCGGTACCCCACCGGGACCCGCCCAGGACTAGGACTTGACTGAAACCTGATTGGGACTTGTCCGGGACCCCGCCGAGACCTGCCCGGGACTTGACCGGGACCTCGTTAGGACTTGACCAGGACCTGCCTAGGACTTGCCCGGGACCTGACTAGGATCAGCTCGGGACTTGCCAGGGACTTAACAAGACTTGATTGATCGGGACCCACCCGAGACTTGCTCGGGGCCCTGCTGGGACCTGCCTAGGACTTTACCGAGACCC
>NC_081543.1:14315389-14339291 GCF_901000735.1 Corylus avellana | reverse complement strand
CCCGGGCAGGTCCAGGTCAAGTCCCAGGCAGGTCCCAGCGGGGTCCCGTTGAAGTCTCTGTGGGTCCCGGTCAACTCTCGGGCAGGTCCTGGGCAAGTCCTGAGAGGGTCCCGGGCAGGTTCAGTAAAGTCCCGGGCAGGTCCCGGTCAAGTCCCGAACAAGTCCCAGTCACGTCCTAGTCAAGTCCCGGTTAAGTTCTGGGTGGGTCCCGGTCAGGTCCCGGGTGGGTCCCGGTCAAGTCCTAGGCGAGTCTCGGGCAAGTCCCAAGTGGGGTCCGGGTCCAGTCCTGGTTAGGTCCATGGCGAGTCCCGAGAGGGTCCCGGGCAGGTCTTGGTCAAGCCCCGGCGGGGTCTCAGTCAAGTCCCAGGCAAGTGCCGGTTAGGTCCCGGTCAAGTCCTGGCGGGGTTTCGGTCAAGTCACAGGTAGGTCCCAGCGTGGTCCCGGCGAGGTCCCGAGTAGGTCTCAGGCGGGTCCCGATCAAGTTCTGGTCAAGTCCCGATCAAGTCCCAGTCAGGTCCTAACGGGGTCCCGGGCAGATCCCGGTCAAGTCTCGGGTGGGCCCCAGTCAAGTCCAGGGCAGGTTCCGATCGGGTCTCAGGCGGGTCTTGGGCTGGTTTGGGCGGGTCCCGTTCAAGTCTGGTTAGGTTCCAGGCAAGTCCTAGCGCGGTCCCGAGCAGGTTCTGGGCAAGTCTCGGTCAAGTCTCGGCGAGGTTCTGGGCAGGTTTTGGCAATGTCCATCGATTTAAGAATGAGATGCTCACAGTCGGAAAATGGTTTATTATTTTTAAAATCATACGCCATTTTTCGAAAATTAAAGAAGAATTTTCGGTCAAAAGGAAAATATTTTCCGTTGACCACTATTTTACGTCGAAGTAAATACCGTAAAATGCAGAAATCGTTTTTTGGAAACCATTTTATGTCGAAATAAACGAAGCCTTAAAGTCGGGTAAAATAAATTTGCTGGTGGTTAAGATAAGATCCGAAGAATATTCTTATTCTTAATCTTATTGAGAATATAATACTTTTTTTAATAAGAATAAGAATATAAGTTACTTAAGAATAAAATCCGAAGAACATACACAATATAATTCTCTAGACTACAAAAATCCTACTGGCTATACAAGCAATATGAGTTGTTGTTAATACTATACTTGCCTATTATTAATTATTAGTACATACAAGCAATATGGTATCCTTGAATTAATAAAGGCTAATTTAAATAATGAAACAACGAGATAAAACATACCAGGAATATAAGAATGATTAACATGCATGAGATAGAGTTATATGTTATCTGGTTTTGCTTTTCCTTCATTCTTTTTAGCTGGTTTTACTTTTCCTTCATTCTTTTTACCTTTAACGTACATCTATGGGCTTGTGAAGGATATGATAGGATTCCTTCTTTATCCAATAGAATGGAAGGCATTTAGGGAAGAGGGTTAGCACATCATAGCTTCTTTAGGAGCTTCAACTTTTTTTAAAAAAAATCAAAATCGTCCGACATGGTGAGTACATTAATCGATGAGGATTTTGGCCTTTTGTTGTAGTTTATTACTTCATTCTATGTTCTCATGGCAGTGGGTGAGTGTGGACCCCGTTGGCGGCTAAAAGGAGACACTGCCCAATTGACTTCATTGAATGTATATAATAGCAGCTCTAGCAGGTCAAGCACCGCTTTCATAAACAAGGAGCGAGCAATTCTTTTCTGGTTTTGGCTTTTGGGTTTTAATTAACTGCAGAAATTTTCTTGGAGCTGAGAGGATTTTCTCGAACCTGAAAAAGGTTGAGAAAATGCCAAGAAGTGGGGAGGCAGTAAATGTTCTGGTTGCTCTCACAGTGATCTTTGCTTTCATTTATGTCTGCATTGATAGTGATGTACGTACATATCTATATATATCCAGATCCCTATATATATATATATATATATATGAATGTGTATGAATTATGGTCATGTTTTTATAATAATGAACTAATTATGATTAATATTTATGGGTTGATATCAAATGCAGGTTCTAGATGAGATTCTCCATGGGATACTTGATTTTTGTGCGGTTGCCATTTTAATTGTGCTTTTGGTGGTTCTTGTTCTCCACTCACAGGAGCATACTTTTCTTCATTTGAGGCATCGATTATATCATGGATTTGCGAGTGTGCAGGTAATTATTCAGCAATTTGATATATACAATCAGATTTCACTTTCAATATGTGATTAGGCGATCATTTAATCGTATGTAATTAATCCAACTTTGAAATTCTCCCAATATTGACCTTAAGTAATTACACCAATTTCCTTAATTGTCTCAATGAGTGAATAAGTGTTTCCTTAATTGTCACAATTAATTTGCATTAAAAAAAAAACAATTAATTTAAAATATCACCAAAATTAATCCAAGCATAAAATCAAACAAACACAAGAATTTTGGTGATGAAATAGAAATCTTTTGAACAACTCTTCAAAAGTACAAGACAGTCAAACCTAGAAATTTTTTTTACTACAGAAGATTAAATTACAATCAGTTTATACTTACAAAATTATCTTTGTTGTAAAAACTTGATTTGTACCCCCAACAAATTAATGACTTGTTTGATTCCTACCACAGTAACTCCAAAACTCTGGCCAATCTTGTTTAAACGGAAGCTACAAACACTTAATTAATATAAGGCATTAATATCAAGTTAACAATATTAATCACTTCATTAATCCATCTTATGTGCATATTACAAAGACTAAAATCGCAGGTTCAGATCAATTCTGGCATGAGGGAAATTTTGGGCCCTAGGCCACGCCATTCTCATTCTCATTGTCATTGTCATTGTCATACCATAAATGAAGCAACCTCTGGTTTCATGGTTCAAAAGCTGAAACATGATGTGCTGAAACGAATCTATGATGGGGTTTATCAAGTAAATGTAGAGAACATAGGCAATATCATATATAAGGTTGCTCCACGGGATGATTCAGCGAGTAGAGAATCACACAATTTGGCAATTGCATGCTCCAATGAGTTTGTATTGAAGAATCTTTACCATTTCAATCCCAACTGCACCCATGTTTGCTATGTAATGGAGCACTACGATCAAAATTTCCAACAGTGGTTGCAAGAGAATGCTCTCTTGGATCATCAAGGCAGAAATCTGAATCCAGAGTTTCTTCAAATTCTTAGGTAAACTAAACTACATTTGAATTCTTTGTCTAGCTTCTTCAAAACCAGATTAATTAATTTTAGATTTTTAATTAACCTTCTTCATCTAATTTAAACTATATATGTGGTTATAGGGATGTTTTGAGGGGCATTGATTATCTTCATCATGTAAAAAAAAGATGTCATGGCAATTTAAGTGTACTGTTAAATGTTGTGATTGTGAATGGTCGGGCCAAGATTACAGGAATGGCAAATGCTGTCCCAAAGAAAAATCTAGGTGGTTGTCGGGATTATTCGGACCTGTCTTCAATTGTTGAGCGTTGCTTTGAAACCAAACAACAAACCATTCCAACAGAGCTCCAGTTGTTTCTCCAGTATATTTCAAAAGCAAAACCTAGCCGGTACGTGAATTATATGTATGTATATGTATATTGCAAAATGAGTAAGGCCTACGTCTCGTGTCCTGTGTCCTTATCACACAAAACGCAAGCTAGGAGTATCACATGATCAGTAATTGGAGACACATGACACTTTTCGCTTGCATCCTTTATATACAGACACAGGACACGAACTAGAGCCTTTCATGTGATACTTATATTTCAAAAGCAAAACCTAGCCTGTACGTGAATTATATGTATGTATGCATGTATATTGCAAAATGAATAAGGCCTACGTCTCGTGTCCTGTGTCCTTAACACACAAAACGCAAGCTAGGAGTATCACATCATCAATAATGGGAGACATGTGACACTTTCCGCTTGCATCTTTTATACATAGGACACGAACCATAGCCTTACAAAATAGCTTGTTTTTAATTAACTTCTCAAAATCCTGGTCCAGGTTGCTGAATATCGAGAATCACCCAATTTTTCTATCCCCTTTACAAAGATTGTGCTATAGGGTGACTGCTCATATGTTCTTGTATTTTGGTAATGCCAAAAAGTCCTTTGCCTTGGCATTGAATAAAAGTGAGCTCCATGGACATAAATGGAAGCACAAGGTTAGGACATTTCGTGTGGTACTTAAGTATAAGGGCTTGCCAAGAAAACAAAGGAAAAACTTTCAGTATAACCAGTCTCCGATATCTTTTATGAGGTTTGGCAGAAATGTCGTGGCTCACCTTAAGGACAATTTTAATCGAAATGTAAGTTCGTTAATTAAAGAATTTATGTTTTGGCTTTATGGTTTTGTTTATTTATTTATTTTTTTGTTTTCTGGTGATATATATAAATAGGTGGGGAGTGATCAGAAATTGAGTGCCAAAGATGTTGAGGAAGAGCTTAATGGATACTGGCCTGATTTCATGCCCATCTTACATCAAGTTCTTGTTGAACATGGCCATCTTATGGTTGTACATGATGCGTATGTGACATTAATTATCAAACTCAATTTATTTCTTCTGGCTTGTCAACCAATTAATCAAGTGGATAACTTGCATTAATTCATGATCTTTTGCAGGGTTCTCAAGTGAAACCATTGGGAATTTTCTCACAAATGGATATGAGACAGGTTTGTTGTTGAATGTTAATATACGTACAACTACTTTCACATTACTAATTTTTAAACATTGGAAGCAAAAGTGACAAAGTTGGTAAAACTTTAGGGAAATAAAATGTATTTTTTTCCACTAGTTCTTTCTCATGTGATCCTGATAGTAGTAAATCTGCAGGTGATCGATGTGTTGATTTTCTAGCTATATATGGTATATATGGAAGAGGTGACTACTTCGATCTGGATGTATATGTACAGAAACTACTTTTGAAGCTGTATTCATGTGCTTTTACGTTCGTTTTGCTGGCTTTTGTATATATATATATATATATATGTATTATCACCTGTAAAAAGGACTAATCAATTAAAGAATCAATATGAGATTTTGCACTCATTAATTAGCACTTTTATAATCCACCAACTTAATATGTAGATAATTCATGCATCTTTTCAATGTGGGACTAACGTTTTAGCTATTGTTTTTTGATGAATAAGCAAACTTCATTAAAGCTCAAAGCCAAAACACCAGGTAGCACCAATTTACAAGCCCTGCCGAGAGCAAAACCAAAGCCTCACAGAGACCTATCCACCTAAACTAAGCAAAGACAAATCCTGCAAAAAAAACCAACTAGCCACAACTCCCAAACCAGAGTAGGCCTTACAGAAACAAAACTAAACAATAAAACACCACAAAATCACATCCTGCAGAAAACATTTTATATCAACAAATCTGCAGGTAGAGTCCATAAAGACACTAGGAGAAGATTCTCTCTAGTCTTAGGAAAGTTACCCTTTCCAATTATCCTAGCTCTTACTTCCCAAAGAATTCTCTTCAGCAGCTGATCTTCAGTAAATGGATGTCCAGAATGCTTAATTTCATTCCTAGTGCGCCAAAGATGATAGACAACAGATTCTAACACCAATCGGCATAGAAGACCTTTCAGATTTTTATTCCCCCAAAGACTGATTCCCACCTAAATAATCTCATCCCATTTCACAGAAATAATATTCATACTGCATCTATCCATAAAGAACTTCCAGATACAATAACAAAAACTGCATTCAAAGAAGAGATGCTCTCTACTTTCAATCTTAAATAGTCCGACATACTAATCCATTATGCAGACACAAATAGGCAAGGCACTGCATGCAATTATATTGGAGCAGCAGCAAATAGGAATCAAAGATACTGCACTTATTATCACCATAGGTTCTACATGAACACTGTTGAATGATACCTTAAGTTAACAGTCTTCTTTTTTTATTTTTAAATATTTTTAAGTTCTGAACCTAAAATCTATCCCTCCCCACCTCACTCTACCCCGTTACCATCTAAGCCACTCTTTAGGGGCTTCCCAGAATTTTGCGGCAAAATAAGAGTACAGCACATAAGTTTCTTAAAAACAACAATAACTGGAAAAAAATAAAAGCATGAATGTAGGTTCTACCATCTCACAGTCAAAACCAACCAACCAACCAACCTTTGAATTTATTTTTTTAACAAGGATTGCTTCAATGATTGGTTTGGACTGCCATGTCAACGTTGTGGGATAAAAATGTCATTTCTAGTGTTACTTCTCAAGATAAGGGTCGCTCATTACTGCTTTAATAACCCTTTGAGAACTCTCATATGCTGATAGGACTACAAAAGAAACTGGCAATAAACATGACACCAGTGCTGGTTGCCTAGACTTCTGATGGGCTTTAAGCAACATAAAGCAACCATTTATAGAAATCAGGAGCAGACAAGATGCAGAAACTTGAAGGACTAAACTAATCTCTCATACTCAAAAGTTTATCTACACAAAGATCCTCATTTTCTATAGGAATGTAAAACGAAAAATAATCATTAACCGAAACTGAAAGACCCAAGCAGAGATGTGAACCAAATTTGTCAAACAACTAGAAGTTGCAGCTGATGTAATGAAATCTTTTGATTTGTAAATTAATAAAAAAATTGAAGTTATACAAGCTTCTCTGTTGATTCCTCAATGCTAAGGTTGTTCACTTGAAAATTGCAGTAGCAAGCATATTTTTGCTTCCTCTAACCAGTACAAAACATTTTCACAGAAAATTTCACTTTTCAACCACAAAGCAAAAACATAACTTACATATCTGTGACATGAAATTCACATTTGTGTTCTTTCTCTTTTGCTTTTGAAATCAACTGCTTTGCTTTCCGTAACCAGTACAAAGCACAGTTATACTGTTATATGAAGTACACTTTCCAAGCACAGTGTATAAGACGTAAACCTTACATTTGTGCTGCATGAATCCCTTCATCGTTTTCTTCCATTTCTTTGGTTAAGTGATCATGGTCCTCCTGGTTTGAACCCAGCGGCAATTGTTGGTCTTTTCCTGCATTACTACTGGCACTTTTTAGCAGGGAAAGCTGATCCATCATGATAGCATTCCTTTTATAGTTCCAAACAAGCATGGAAATGTAATCCTGAGGTGAAACCAGACCTTGCTCCCTAATGCAACTCTTTTGCCCCTCCAAAGTTTTTGGATCCTCAAGCCTTATATATTCAAGCAACGCCTTCTCATGATTGGGTTTCCAATTACTTGGAAAAGGGGTGTAATCAGTCTCAGGTACAAGAGACATCCTGGTATATTGAAGCCCATCAATTGACTCAGCGAGACCCATCCTCAGCAAATTATGATACTCAGGTGACTGCCCTTTCTTCTCCTTCAAAGGACGGCCCAGATTTCGAGCACCAATCTTGTACACCTTCGCTCGTGAGCGGAGCTTGTACTTTGCAGCATATAGCTTTGCAAGGGAACCTCTTATGATGTAAGAGCAAAAGTTCACGATTTTCTTCCTGTTGTCGGCATACCTATACCACTCAACCATTGTTGACAAAAACTTGTTCATTTGTGCATTTGTGTGAGCTTGAGTGGCATGAAACATTCTGAAACAAGGTTGTGGGTCTGGATCCCTATCCCCTTTCAGAAAGTTCAACTTCCTGAACTGCTTAATGCATTGTTTCAAGCTTGCTGTGACCGACAAAAGGGTTCCCACACCCTTCTCGCTAATGATCTTCCCACCAGTAGCAGTGTAACGTAGAGTAGGGTACACTACTCTTCGACACAAGACATGGTCAAGAAACATTATACCCTTAGTTATGTGTTCAATAGGAAGGCTCTCATTGTCAAGCTTGAGCATATACTTTTGATCAACAAACTCAATTAACTGCTTTCTCAATGTTGCTACATCCGCTCTAGGTCCCCGAACACCAATCAGAATGTGGCCACCATATCGGATAAAATCCATTTTCCGTGTCTTATCTGGCCCACTTGTTGGCACAAATTCCGGCCAAGACGTGTTCCCATGTTCTGCTTCCCCCTCCGGGCTATTCCATATGACATCACTCTTTGAAGGACGATAAAACTCCTTACTCTTCCCTTCCATCCAGCGGTCTAATTCATCTAGACAAATGTTTGCCAAGAGAGGACTTAGAATCCCACAATGCCCCCAAGAAGGAGTCTTCTCTCCCTCCTCAGGGGCAAACCCAAAAAACGTCTCTAACCAATATGGGTCCGGCTTCGGCTCATCCTCCGCTAACACCCTCTTCTTCTGATACTTCCTCTTCGTCTTTTTCTTCTTCACCCCTTCATCACCAACCTTGGTAGTGATCACTGGCGTAACCAGCGCCGATTTCACCAAATCAATCACCTTCTTATCCCTCACATCCCTCATCAAAGCATTTATCACAAAACCCACCTTCATCCCATCCAAAATCGTACTCAAATCACCCTTTATATACCACAAATATCCCGCGAAACTGCTCCTGATCACCCTCAACACGGTATGTGCATTCCTCCCTGGCCTAAAAGCAAACGACTTTTGCGAGAACCTAGCCTCATAAACCGGCTCCAAAATCATAAACAACACCTCCTGAACTATCTTGTCCTGAAATGGAGCCGGTTGTGAGGTCGTCAAAATCGCCTTAATCTTCCTCTTCGACAACGACCCATAATCGGTCTTATCCTTGGGCGATTTTAAAAAGAAATCCAACCGAGCCCCCCACCTAAACCTATTATCAAGCACCGCATTTCGCAGTGCCAAAAGGTCCTCAAGGGCCGACCTTTCAATCGTGCTCCGGGGCACATACGCCCCGGTCTCATCAGCGGAAACCTTCTGGTACGCCAATACCCACAACTCGAATCGGCGTAAATACGAGCTCAAATTGGTCACTGTCCTATCGGGTTCACGGAAATTCTCTAACCACATTTGGCAACAAACCGAGACGCCATCTTCCTTCATTAGGGTGGACGGGTCGTTGGGGTCGGGTTCGGGTGGGCGCCGAGTGAACGAAAATTGGCGAAAGAAGGCGAACCCTCCATTGGGTTCACGGTTTAAGGGATTGGAGTAAAGGAAGGTGGAGGTGGTGCGTGTAGAGTTGGAATTTGCGAGAATACGGTGAGTGAAGATGGAAAAAATGGTCCGACGCATCTGGGGTTGGTTTCTTCGGTGGGGTTATGTCATTTTTTTTTCTCAAGAGTGAAAATGGAAATTCAGTGGAGAGAGTAAAAGGGGTTTGAGAGCTTACTTGGTGGTCTTCTTGAATCTTGAGGAGGTTGAGAATCGCCGGAGGAGCTTGAGACTTTGAAGTGGAAGAGCTCGGCAAACCCCTTCTGCTAAAACCCTGAAGTAAGTTGGCTTCTGTGCTTTTGTGCGATTTTTCTATTTTAAATAATAAACTCCTTATATAATTTGTGTTTTTTTAAATAATAATAATAAGACTGGCGTTAAAAACTACGATTTTATTTCACAAGTATTTCACTTTGCGAATAAGTTTTTTGATTTTTCTTTTCTTTTTAATCCAAGCGAATCTAAAAATTGATTTACACTATTAGGGCTATAAATAAACAAGTCCATTCAACAATCCGCTCGTTTTAACTCAACTCGAGTTCAAGCTCGATACTGTATAAACTCGCTCATTACTGTAGAAACCAACTCAATTAGTAAATGATACATACCTGACTCACTCGAAAAAACTCAATAGGGGCTTACGAGCTCAGCTCGTTTAAAGCTCGACCGGTTTAAGCTTTAAGTAAAATTAGTTATATAAATTTAAGTATGTATATTAGTAACTAAGTAATATATGCAATATAAATTACTTAATATTTATATTTATACTATAGATAAATGTCTAGAGGTTGTTATAAAGTTTGGGCTTGAACTTTGCTCGGATCATACATTAAATAATTTAATAGCTTAGCTTGAGCTCGAGTTGAGCCCGGCTCAGCTCGAATAGCATTCTTAACGAACTCGAGCTTAAGCTCGAACTCACCCGAATTTTAAACGAGCCGAGCTTGAACACACATTTCATAGTTCGGCTCGAATTCGAGCTCAACTTGAATAAGCATCTTCGTAAACGAGCTAGTCTTAAAATCTTAAAGCTCGGCTCGATTACAGCCCTAAACACTATCATATCAATAAGTTGAAATACTTGTGAGATCAAAATGTAGTTCTTAGCATTTTTCAAATTAATAGTAGTTATGTCACTTATAATATTCAACCCAACTAAATCAATTTGTTAGTTGGCCCTAAGTTTTCTCTCTAGAGAGAAAAAACCAAACAGCTCCCTCCTCCTTTCTCCTCCCCCCTACTCTCCTCTTCTTTCCTCCCCCTCCCCTTCTTGTTTTTTTTTTGTTTTTTTTTTTCTCCTTTCTTCTTTCAGTTTATTTTTTTGGTTTTTCCAACCAATCAAGTTTCTCCGGCCATCCATTTGCTTATACTGCCCTGCCTCCGTTCGCCTTCCACCGTGCTGCGCCGCTCTTCACCTCCCTGAAATTGGTTGGGCTTTTCCCCTCCCTCGCCTCGGTTGTTGTAGTTGTTTACTGGTTTTTTTATTGTGTTTTTGTTGCTTTTTTAATAAGTATTTGACTTCTCCTTAGATCTACTTTCATGAGCGATCTTTGGGATGAAGGTTGTTGATGCATAGTTTTTCAAATGATGACGTGGCACGCCTGCCGAGCTTGAGTTGACCAACACACGAATGAACTATTTGACTGCACAACAAAGAAGAAAGAAGGATTGAAGTGACCGGGGGTGAGCCGGCGGGAACACTCCGATGCCTAAGTCAGGATGAGAAAGAAAAAGGATATTGTCAACAACTACGAAGTTTAGATAATGAGAGTTGTGATTACCTTTGCTTCAATAATATGACTTGTATTTATAGGCAGGGAGAGAATTTGATTTCCCACATATTCAGGAATCTTATCCCTTGATATTAGCTGAACAAACATTTGAATGACAGATTATGTTTGTTAGTTATTCCGCGATTTTAGTGGCTCGAGATCAGGGGACCGAGTGAGACTTGGTTGCTGGCGTATCTTTATTGATATATAGAGGATTTGAATTGTAGATTGGTTTGGTGCCTTAGTAAACAACAAGATTATTTATTTACCAACAACAATAGCTTTTAGGACACCTGAGTTATCCCTTAAGCCGAGATTTACATGTCCTGAGTTAATCTCGGACTTCATGGTCTCTGCGTTAATAGCCTCGGATGCGAGAGACTCAGCTTACTGGGCCTCGGACGTAGGTCTCGGATTCATGAGTCTCGTGTCCAGGTCTTGGGCTTTCTCAAACTGGGCCTGAAGGTTATTGAATATTAAATGGGCTGATCCATGACCCAACAGTTACCCCCCAATTTCGATGTTTTGCAAAACCATGAAAATTTCATGTCTAGATGGAATGGGTCTACCCCCTAGACCTGCTCTTTGGGAGGAACTTCGAGACGACCAATAATCCTCCGAGCCTCGTCTCGGACAGCCAAGGCGGTAATTTTGAATTTCAAATTTTGCAAAGTTTGAATTTCAAATTTCGGAGGGAAAATTTGAATTTCAAATTTTTAGGCGGCGTCGGTTGGTATTCCGAGACACTGTCACTCGTCAACTGTAGATGTCGATTGGTATTCCGAGACTCTGTCGGTACATTGAACTTGGTCATGAAGTACGTCTACGTGTCACTTGCTGAGGCCTGCTTTTTGTAGCGCATTTAATGTGCAGGTTACCGAGGCAAGGCTATTAAAACGCGGTGGTCTTCTTCATTCTTTCTATTTTCTAGTCGAGCCCTAACTTTTCGGTTTTTCTCTGTTTCTTGAAAGCTTCCTTTCTTCTTTTTCTCATATCATGTCTGGAGATGAAGGATCAGGCTCTGACGGTCTCGGAGGCAATACCTATCTAGCCTGCTAGCGGCTGTTATTAACTAAGGCCGATGAAGCAAGAATCCGGGAGGAATGTTTTATTCCCAAATCTGTGAAGTTGCGATTCGATGATGAACGGGTAGGTGCTATAGTGCGTTCCGACGCAGATGAAGTTTGTCTATACGAGACTATGTTTCGTGCCGGTTTCCGACTACCTTTTCCACCGATAATACGAGAGCTGCTGAGCTATTTGAATCTGGCCCCGCATCAGATTATGCCCAACGCCTAGAGGCTTATCTATGCCTACGTGCTACTGTGGCCTTTCGCGCTTGGACCGGGACACCACCTTACTGCCCAAGAATTTTTATGGGTATATCGGCTCCAGAAGAACCCGGAGTGCGATGGATTATACAACTTCCAGTCACGACGGGGAAAATTTGTCCACGTTGATGGTAAGTATTCCAGCAACCATGCGTGGAAGGGAAAATACTTTTTTGCAACGGGCCAATGGGAATTCCATCCTACTGAAGTTGCCCAAGGTCCAAGAGTGCCACGGGAAACCAGTGTTCCTGCTGGGAACGCCTCTAAAGAGCCAACCCTCACCGACAAGGAACAACAGCGTGTGAACGACGTTTTATGGTGGACTCAAAAACATGAGAGTCTACTGAGTTATTTGCTGCTGATGAGTACGGCCTCGGAGGGGAGAGGCCTCGTCGCAGTAGAAGGAGGTGCTTGTGGAAACAAAAAGAGACTTGCTTCTGTGGTCATCCGAGACCCAAAGCTTGTTATCTCAGACCCTCCGGCAGCTAATACCTGGGGTGCTACCCCGAAGAAAACCAGACTCGATAAAGGTAAAGGCAAACTAATCGAGTCACCTAAACAGAAGAATCTACCACTCCGAACAGGTGGAGCCCTGAGGATAAGTGGGAGAGTGGACCCACCTGCTGCTCCGCAATTCCGAACCACGAGGCCGTTGAAAATGGACACGAGGGCCAAAAAACTCAACCCTCCTCCTCGGGCAGCTAGGGCTCTGCGCTTGGTCGATGAGCCCGTGGAATCTGACAAATCTGAGGCTCCTCAACCTTAGAAGAGGAAATTAGTAAAAGCGGCAGAAGTGAAGGTGCAGGATCAGTTTGCCAGCCTGCTTGCTACTAGGCGAAAGGCTGCTCCTGGGCCTGTGGTAAAACCGGTTGCAGAAGTTGAGGCCTTTCTGGCAAATGAACCTGTCCCAACACGCCCATTAAATGCCACCCCCTTGACCTTGGATGGAGTTGAGGTCGAGACTGCAATCCCCATCGAATCTCTATCGCTCCAACCCCTGGGCTCCAATATCCAACATATTTTGGATGACATCGAGTTGGTGGAACATTCAGATAGCTCCGTAGAGATGGTGTCTGAGAGGAACGAAGGGCTTACTGCAACTGTCGAAGGAGCTCGACCTCTTTCCCCTATTGACGAGGCTGAACCGGAAGCCCATGATCCTATATCTGCTAAGGCTCGGACGTCGACTCCTACACCTGTCGGGAAGGTTGCTGAGAAGGCCTCGGCTAAAGAGAGGGAGTTTACTGCCGAGACCTCATCCTCTTCCGTCTCGCCAATAAGACCTCAGGGAGTGGATTGGACTGTCGGCGGACGTCTGGCAGACTTTAGTGGTGACCTGAAGGGTAATTCTTTCTTAGCATTGGTGGATTTAATTCCCCACGAGATCCTTATAATGGAACGTGATATCTCTGCTCAAGGCATGACAGAGCAGATGATTTTCTTTCAACTTACTGTAAGTATACTACCTTTCTTCTTCTCTCTCTTTACATACATATACTGACAAAATCCTTGTCGCAGGGTATCATAAGGTCGCTGGTTTTGTACTGCTACTTCCGGAAGGTAGCTGAGAACTCGACCACTAAGACTAACAGCCTCAAAGATTTAGTAACTGATCTGGAAGCTGAGAATGCTAGGCTAAGAGAGGTAGTAGCTAAACAGGATGAGGAGCTGCTGCTTTCGAGTCAACAACAGTCAATAATGGATGCCGAGACTTTCGAGGTGGCCGCGGCTCGCGCAAGGGCTGAATCCAAGGCCACAGAGTTGGCCTCTGAGATTGAGGGTCTCCGAGCGGAAATAAACCGACCCCAGGAGGACAATTCCATTATAAAAGAAGACTTGAATCAGTTGGGAGAAGCGCACACGGGGGTCTCGGATCAGCTAGAATTGGTTCAGGCTGAAATCCGGGACCAGAAAAACTTGGTGGTGAAGCAGAACGAAGCCAAGGTGATTGCCGAGGAGAAACTAAAGTTCTTCAAAGGCAAATATGTTCAGGTGAGGGCTCAGCTGAAGGAGGCTAAAAGCTGTGTTGCAAATTATTTGCGTTAGTTATCCTTTGCCTCATGGGTTCGAAATTCTGCTTGGGTTGACGGGCTCATTCTTGGTTTCGAAACCTTTCGAGCATGGGCTAAAGACTCAGCCCGGAAGATAGATCTCGACAGGGTGAAGATCGAGGATATCCCTTGTTCGGACGCAGCTATGGCTCAACTGGTAAACCTAGGCCAAGAACAAATGCCTGATGCAGCAGGTATAAAAGAATTTTTCTTCGATCCCTTCTTAAATCAACATCGCCAAAGTGCCGAGTCTGATCCCGATGACACCCGATCCGAGGCCGATTCTGCCGAGTCCGTATCTGCCGAGGCTCCCGACGTTAATCCTACTTCTGCTCCTAAGGCAAAATAATGTAATACCATTTGACAGTTCTTTGTATATACCTCAAGTTTCTTAATGAAATGAGTTTTTGCGTTTATATGAATCTTAAAGTAACAACTTTCTGACATTTGTTTGTTGCCTAAGGTAGTTAAAAGAAGCTTATAACTATATTTCTCTGAGTTATGTCTTGGAGACTTTGGTTTAACCTTAGTTATGCTACCACGAGTTAAGCCTCGTGGAGTTTAATTGCTCCCACGAATCAAGTCTCGGAGAGTTAGATCCCTACTTCGAGTCAGGTCTCGGAAAGTTGATTCCTACTCCGAGTCAGGTCTCGAAAAGTTGATTCCTACTCCGAGTCGGGTCTCGGAAAGCTTGATTCCTACTCCGAGTCAAATCTCGGAGAGTTGAATTAACTTTTTTACCTATCTTCAGACTTACCCATAGTTATGCTACTCCGAGTTAGGTCTCGGAAAGTTTCTTGAGGTTCTTGAGTCTGGGTTACGTTAAGAGAATGCTCCTTTTGGTTGCATCATGCTCGGAAGCGCCTTTTCAGCCATTTTCTCTGAGATTAATAAAATCATTTAATTTGTACATATGAACCTTTTATGTTGCATAACTCCGAGATACTTTTATTCATTGAAATGAAATAATGAAATGACAAACAAATTACATACTGCAGCATTTAGACATAATACTTTTTAAGGTGCTCAGCATTCCAAGGCCTCGGAAGAGCCTTACCTTTGGAATCTTCCAAGTGGTATGCTACTGCTCTTTTGCACTCAATCACCCAATAAGGTCCTTCCCAATTAGGAGCCAACTTTCCCTCAGCTGGGTCCTTGGTCGCCAAAGTAGCTTTTCGTAGAACCATATCTCCAACTTTGAAGCTCCGAGGCTTGACCTTTCTGTTGAAATACCGAGTCACTCTTGCCTGATATGCTGCCATAGCCACCTGGGCTTGATCCCGCTTCTCTTGTAGCAGGTCCAAGTGCAGCTGTAACCCCTCGTTATTAGTCTCGGATTTGAAGGTTTCTACGCGATAGCTGCCTGAGCCTACCTCAGCTGGGATAACTGCCTCAGTTCCGAATGCTAAAGCATATGGTGTCTCTTCGGTTGGAATTCTTTTGGTCGTTCGGTATGCCCATAATACTTCTGGAAGGTCTTCTGCCCAGTTTCCTTTCTGATCATCCAGCTTCTTCTTCAAGATCTTGAAAATTGTTTTGTTGGTGGCCTCTACTTGTCCATTCGCCTGGGGGTGCCCTGGAGACGGGTAATAGTTTCTTATTCGCAGCTGGGCACACCAGGCTCGGAATGAGTCGCAGTCAAACTGCTTGCCATTTTCTGTGATAAAAGCATGGGGAATGCCATACCGGCATATAATGTTCTTCCGTAAGAATCGTTCTATTGCCTTGGCTGTGATATTCACTAAGGCTTCAACCTTCAACCTCTGCCCACTTGGTGAAATAGTCTACAGCAACAACCGCGAACCGTACACCTCCCCTGCTCCGAGGCAATGGTCCTACTATATCTACCCGCCATTGGGAGAAGGGCCAAGTTGAAGATATTGCACTCAGGTCTTCAGGAGGTTGATGAGTGATATTAGCGAATTGCTAGCACTTGTCACAATTCCTGACTATATTCGCCGAGTCCCGACTCATGTTGGGCCAATAGAAACCCGCTCGGACTGCTTTATATGCTAGTATTCTGGCTCCAGAATGGCTTCCACAAATCCCTTTATGGATTTCTTTAAGGATATAATCTCCTTCCTCTTTTGAAACGCACTTTAAGAGTGGCAACATGAAACCCCTCTTGTAAAGGATTCCATTTACCATTGTAAACCTTTCTGCTCTTATCTTCAACCAGGTAGCAAGATTTTTATCTAAGGGAAGTACTCCTCTTTCCAGGTATTTCACGATTTCTAGTTGCTAATTAGGTATGGTCTCGACTGTCGAGACCGACACTGTCTCGGTAACTGATGACTGTGGAAGAATTTGGATAGGAGTCTCGGCTTCAATCTCTTCACTGGCTGTTGAGGCTATTCGGGCCAACTGGTCTGCTCTCTCATTTTCTGGCCTTAGAATTTTCACAATGCTAAACTTATTGAATAAAGCTTGCAAATCCTGCACTTTAGATAAGTATAACTTCATCTTGTCTCTTTTGGCTTCAAATTTCCCTGGGATGTGCCCTACAACGACTTGGGAGTCACTCCGTATTTCCACAAATTTAGCTCCCATTTCAAGAGCTAAACCGAGTCCTGCCAAGACTGCCTCGTTATTTGTGGTCTTCAACTTCAACTTCAATGAACTACATAATTCTTTCCCATCGGGAGTAATCAGTACTATCCCAGCTCCACCATGCTTCTTTGTAGATGATCCATCTACGTAAATTACCCAAGTCTCATCACTTGGCCAGCTGGTGATGTCTGGCAAATTAGTGAATTCTGCCAGAAAATCAGTCAGTGTCTGGCCCTTGAGAGAATTTCGAGGGAGAAACTCAATATCGAATTCTCCCAGCTCAATAGTCCAGTTAGCTAATCTTCCCGACATATCTAGCTTTCTTAGTAATTTCTTCAAAGGGTATTCAGTCAACACCTTGATAGTATGAGCTTGGAAGTAAGGTCGGAGCTTCCTGGATGCTATGACCAATGCGAAAGCCAATTTTTCCATCTGAGGGTATCTTTCTTCAGCGCCTCTCAAAGCTCTACTTATGAAGTATACATGCTTTTGAATTCCTTCTTCTTCTCGGATTAATGCAGCACTGACAGCCGTTTGAGACACGGCTAAATACAAATATAGTACCTCCCCAGGTATTGTTTAGCTCAGCAAAGGCGGGCTCACCAGATATTCTTCTTTTAGCTGTTCGAAGGCTTCTTCACATTCGTCTGTCCATTCAAAGGCCTTTCGCAAGACTTTGAAAAACGGAAGACACTTATCGGTCGATCGTGAAATGAACCGATTTAGTGCCGCTACCCTTCCTATCAATTGCTGGAGCTGCTTCAAGTTCCTCGGAGATTACATATCCAAGACAGCTTGTATCTTTTTAGGATTGGCTTCTATTCTTCGACTGGACACCATGTAACCGAAGAACTTTCCTGATGAAACTCCGAATGCACACTTTGAGGGGTTCAACTTCATCTCGTACTTCTTCAAGGTTCCGAACGTCTTTTGCAAGTCGAGTACATGGTTCTGTGGCAGCACACTTTTGACTAGCATGTCATCAACGTATACTTCCATATTGCGTCCAATCTTGTCTCGGAACATTTTGTTTACCAGCCTCTGGTATGTTGCCCCGCGTTCTTCAAACCGAAGGGCATGACTTTATAACCATACAGGCCTCGGTCCGTTATGAACGCGGTTTTCTCACGGTCTTCTGGATGCATGTATATCTGGTTATAACCAGAGAAGGCGTCCATGAAGCTAAGTAAGCCATATCCAGCTGTTGAGTCCATCAATGCATCAATGCGAGGTAATGGAAAACTGTCTTTTGGGCAAGCTTTATTGAGGTCAGTGAAATCCACGCACATCCTCCACTTCCCATTGGACTTTTTGACCAATACTACATTGGCCAACCAATCGGGATAATATACTTCTTCGATGAAACGAGCCTTGAGAAGCTTCTCCACTTCTTCTGCTATGGCCACATTCCGTTCAAGAGCGAATTTTCTTCTTTTTTGCTTCACCGGTTTCACACTTGGATCCACATTTAGTTGGTGGAGAATGTCTTCAGGATCAATTCCTGGCATATTTTCATGAGTCCATGCAAAAACTTCTAAATTCCCTCTTAAGAAGATGATGAGGTCGTCTCGGATTCTGGGACTAAGCTGTGTCCCAATCTTCAAAGTCTTGTCTTCACTTACTACCTCATTCTCCAAAGGTTCAGCTGGCTCTCCTTTTGGGTCCTTCTTGTTATTATCACCTACTGTACCAATTACAATAGGAGTCGGATTTGAGACCCTCTTGAGAGACGTATTGTAATATCTTCTCGCCTGGGTCTGATCCCCCTTCACTTTTCCGACTCTTTCTTTCGTCGGGAACTTCATCATCAAATGGTATGTTGAAGTACAGCCTTCAACTTATTCAAAGCAGGTCTACCGATAATGACATTGTAGGCACCTGGTCGGTCAATAACCAGGAAATATACCATCACAGTTTTCTACTTAGGTGCTGTTCCTGCCATTACAGGGAGTGAAATAAGACCAATTGGCTGGACCTGCTCTCCTGTAAATCCAACCAGGGGAGAGCTAAATGGTGTGATCCTATCCCGATCACTACCCATTTGCTTAAAAACTGGCCAGTACAGCACATCGGCCGACCTTCCATTGTCCACCAATATTCTGTGGATCATATGGTTGGCTACTGTCACTGTTACGACTATCGGATCATCATGCGGCTGCATTACCCCCTGGGCATCTTCTTCAGAGAAAGAAAGGGTCATTGAATCATTTCTTGCGACTTTGGACGGTCTCTGTACTGTAAAGACTTCCTCGGCCTGTGTCTTCCTAGCGTGGGCTTTCTTGGCCGAATTAGACTGTCCTCCACCAGCTATTCCTCCAGCGATGGTGTGGATCTCGCCTACTACTCCTTGATCTCAAGGGGGTCTCGGATCTTCTCTAGGACCATCATCCCGATCACGTCTCGGCTCTCGTCCCCCTTCAGCTCGGTTTGCATCCAACAGGAGGGGTTGCTGGTGCACTGCGTCTCGGTTCCTTTCTCCTGCGAGGAATCTTACCAGCCTTCCATTTCTAATGAAAGTTTCGATTTCCTGTCGCAACGTTATAAAGTTTTCCGTTAAATGCCCGTGATCATTATGGTACTCGCAGAACTTCGTCCGATCTCGTTTCCTCGGATCACCCCACAACTTACTCGGCCACCTGAAAGCTGGGTCTCTTCTGATCTCCATAAACACTTCGTTGACCCTGGCATTCAAAGGTGTGAACCTTCGATCTTCACGCCGCCGGGGTTCTGTCTTTGGGACTGATGGCACAGCCTTCTTTACTATTCTCTTCTGAAACCTTTCCTCCTTTGGAGCAGATGCTATAAGTGGCTCCTTTTTGGCGTCCTCCTTCTCACTACAAAAAAACAATTTTTTTATGACAGGAGATTTCTGACGGTTTGTAGTGTCTGACACGTCAGGAAATTTTTCTGACGGGTCGTTTCTGACGCGTGTCGATTGTCAGAAACAAAGATGTCAGGAAAAAAAATTTCCTGACGTGTGAGTGGGTAAAACGTTAGAAAATTCTGATGTTTGATCCACTCACATGTCAGAAATTTTTTTCTGACGTGGCAGAAATACAACGTCAGAAAATTCTGACGGTGAAGTTCCACACAACTTCAAAAAATTTCATGACGTTGCAGTTTGCACACGTCAAAAATTTTTTGACGTGGCATTTCCGACACGCCAGACGTTTTCTGACGTGGCAGAAATGCCACGTCAGAAATCTCTTGACGTGTGGGAAATGCCACGTCAGAAAATTTCTGACGTGGCATTTCCCATACGTCAGGAAATTAGGTCTTTTTTTTTTTTTTTTTTTCCCAGATTCAATTTCCAATTTCCTGTTTCCTGGTTTCTTTCCTATTTCCTGAATTGAATTCGCAACAGGAAACAATTTCTTTCCTGAATTGTTTCCGGAATTCAATTTATACAATTTATTTCAAAATTCAATATATACAATTTATACAATTCAATTTATTCCTGAATTGAATTGGCAATTCAATGTTTGGTTTACAATTTGTACACCATTGAATTTGTACAAAAAAAAACCATTTTTTTCATGTCATCTTTCCTAAGGATGTACTAGGGACAAAAACAAATGGCATGATAAAACCATGCTAACATAAGTTTAACAATACGAAAGGATGTATGTCCAAAAATTCAGTTACATATAATAGAATTCGACATTCAGATCTATCAACAAAAGAAATAAATAGAGACAAGCATGGAATAACTGGTAGGTCATTGAGTTAATTCAACAATTATATTATGATATATGTCAAACCAAAATCGAAAACAAAATCAAACTAATACGTCCTTTGTCCAACTAATACATCCATGAGCTCCTCATACCGCTATTTCCAAAGGTTTCCCAGATAGCTTGATGTATACTGACAACAACATCCACAAGTTTCTTCACAATCTGCGGTAAGAAATAAATTCAAAGAAAGATGTTACTCTACAAAGAGAAAGAAATACTCTACTCTATCCTGTGGAAGACAATACTGAATAAAGTATAAACTTTCCTCCATGGCCTACCAAACATATTTTTAATAAATCAGATTCAAGAATGTATAACTTCTTAAACTTGACATGCTAAATAGCCATATATATTCTTCTTATATTCCAATCCACCTATATAATTTTTGACCACTTATAAAGCAAGGGTACAAATACCACAACCTAAAACTTCTTCAAAAAAGTAGGAATTGAACAAGCAAGGTAGGGGTATTTAATAAATATCGTAATGTCAAAATGTTGGTAAAATTGTTTGAAATTTTTATCGTTCAAGCATCCTTGTTGTGTCTGACATGGATGTTGGTAAAACATCCTTGTTGGTAAAACATACGCTTCCTATGTTATACAATTCTCTTAATTTCTACAACTATTTTCCTCAACCATTGTGCAAATAATAAGGGTCATATCCTATTGTCCAAGGCACATCATATGTATGTCCAACAATATTTGACAAGTATAAGATACAATTAATACACTTTCACCTAGTACTCTTATGTGATACAGATATGACTTTTGTGTAGAAATATCCATTATACATAACAAATTTTTAGCATGAAATAACTTCCAACTAATAAAACTGGAAGTGTACATGATGTGTCACCACAGAAAACAAACAAGAGCAACCTTTAAATAAAAGAAACCAAACTACAAGTGCATCTTCCAGGGAGTTTCTATCTCGTTCGTTGTGTCTGACAAGAGTGAGGAACTCATAATTCAGACAACACATACAAATCATTAAAGTAAACAATAACGTTCGATCAGAATCGTAAAATACAGGCAATACATACGTAAGCGGTTGACAAACCCAAAAACCCTTAGTCTAACCAAAACTAGCAGTTTACCATGAACTAAATTGAAGCATAAAGTACCTTCAAGAGCATAGAAATAAATTGATAATTGATATTTTCAACCGGTACCCAAATATCATTATTTGTCCTCTTCATATAGTTACATAGTTACAAGAGACCCAACTTATATATTAAACCTCAAACGAAGTATTGACTAAACATCCATTTAATGCAACTTAATATTTATCATATAGACATAATTATATGGATCACAAACATGCAGTCAATACGTCAATCATATACAACCAAACAATAACTATTGTTTGAAATATAGTTTTGTTTGACACAACTAAACAATAACAAAATATATAATATGTTTACCAACTACGAACTCACATACAAGGCTCAATCTAGGTCGATAGCTTCCTCATTCGACAACTTCTCCGCAATACCTGGAGATGATAAAACAATCAATCAAGAAGCAATAAGTGCCTTTCTTATCAGGATCCTAGGCAAAACACAAAAAAAAAGGACCAAAACAACTTTAACATATATGCTAACCAAAATGACATTATTATAATAGAACAAAAAATGCACTAACTACACTTATAAATCATCATCAATGCAATATCTATATATATATCTTCCGACTGGAAAATAAGATCCTTCTAAAATTAGACACAAACACAATGCTAACGTTTAGTAGTAGAAATAATAACAAACATTATCGAGGTCGCTATCAACACTAACAACATAAAAAACAATACTAATTCCAATCTAATGTATCACCAAACCAATGAAGAACAAAACATTTTGCAACGTCATAAAATCCATACATACATATATATACTCAATAAAACCCAAAGCAAAAAAAACAAATTGCATTACCCGGTTCACTCCCCACCAACGATTTCACCACCAAATAGGCTGGAGATTCTTTTTCTGTTACATCTTTAACTCGAGTTGTATCAGATGAGGACCTCGACTGCAACATGTGCTCGAGTTGACGAAAGCGTGCCTCGTACAAAGTGGTCATACTAGCCCGGGTCTCAATTAGAGGTTAGGTATGAATTCTGCAGTGGAACCCCTAATGAAAATGAAATTTGTTCTTTAGTAATTATTATCAGTCTTTTATTTGCTTGGGGTCCTTGATTTTTTCTTTCTGTGAGCAGATTTATCCAATATTTGGAACTTGCAAACTTTTGAGATGATGATCATTATATATATATATACTGGCCAGTTATATGGGCAGTATATATACGGCCATATATATATATAGCAGGGAGTACTAAATAGCAGGGAGTACTAATTAACGACAGAGTAAGCTATATATATTCAAAACCAAATTCATATATATGGAGTGAAGCTAGCATTATATTCCTCATGTAAATATATATATCAAATTCAAAATATTAGACAATCAAATTCAAAATATTAGACGAAATTAGCACAAACATCACCCAACCTAGCATGCAAACACCAAATCCAAACCAAACAAATAAATAAGTACAAGGATGCATGTACATATATATATACCTGTGAGGAGCTCTTGTAGGAGTTAAAAATGGAGGTAGAGAGGACGACGGGTGGCGGGTTTAGCTGCGGGCGCGCGGAGTAACAGTACAATCGTGACAGAGAAACTGATCCCTTGAGAGAGAGTACTATATATACGGTACCCGGTGGAGAAGAGAAAAAAATGCTCAGCTTAATAAAGAAAGACTTTGGGTAGAAGAGAAAAAAAATTCCTCAGGTTCAGCAATGGCGCTCGGAAGAAAGAAAGAAAAACAGAGGGGAAAATGATGCTTGGGAGAACAGAGAGACACGATCGTGTGTGGAAGTGCCTCCAGCTGGCCAGCTGGGGGAAAACAAAAAAAAAAAAAAAAATTTCAAAACGCGTGCGCTAGGCCTCTTAATTAAGAGGCATGGCGCGCTGGCTGGAGTGGATGGGACGCGCGTGCGGATTGAAGTACTGCACGGATACCATTTCCTGACGTGCCAAACATGGCCCGTCAGGAATAATATATATATATATATATATAAAAAAAAAAAGAAATATATCCGATAATTATATTTATATAAGTATATATATATATATATAGCTATATATATATATATAAAGAAATACCTATAATTATATTTAATTATAATTTTAAATAGGGAAAATTACAGTTTACCCCCCCAAAGTTGTCAGCGATTTGCAATTCTGCCTCCAAAGTTTCAATTTTTGCAATCCACCCCCCTAAAGTTTCAATTTTTTGCAATTCAGGCACTCCGTCAGTCAAACCCGCTTTGACTGACGGAACAGTGACCGCGTGCGACGCACGTGGTCACTTTATGCGATTTAGTGCCCAAAATACCCCCATCAAGTGGTTACACCTTGACCCACGCCCAAACCCATCTGACCCAC